>NC_053396.1:105896046-106171945 GCF_905171765.1 Bufo bufo
GCATAATTTCATAATCTTTGAGACCCCTTGGATGTAGGGTATCTAGGGTATGGATCCAATAGGCCTCCAGACGCAGTAATAGTTTTTTAATGTCACCTCCCCGCCTAGGTCTGGTGACCCGCTCTATTACCTGAAACTTCAATTGAGCAATTGTATGGTTATATTTCTAAAAGTGGGATGGGATTGGTAAAAGTAAATTCTTGGTCCTGATAGTGGACTTATGCTTTCCAATGCGATCTCTAATGTTCTGCATTGTTTCCCCAATATATTGCATCCCACATGAACATTTTATCCAATATATAACATTGGCTGATTCACACGTGAAGAAGCCATCCACTGCGTATGTACGTCCAGTGTGTGGGTGATAGATATTGGGCCCTTTGATTATGTTAGAGCACTGGAAGCAATGCAGACACGGAAAAGTGCCCTTCCGCTGTGTAGCCAGTACACTTTGTTTGAGGGTACCACGAGTACTCCCAATAGCCGCACGTACTAGCTTGTCCCTGTAACTTTGTTTTTTTTCATTACAAATAAGGGGCGGATTTTTGAATTCATCAATCTGAGGGTATGCTTTTTCTAACAAATGCCAGTGTTTCCTTACAATATTATCCAATTTTTTGTTGAAAGGATGGTATTTGTGGATCAATGCCACTCTTGGGGTTTTATCTTGTTCTTTTTCAGAACTACAAGGAGTTTTTAATTCACTTAGGCCTCTTTCACACGGGCGTTGCGGGAACACCCGTGATTTTACCGCGCGAGTGCAAAACATTGTAATGCGTTTTGCACTCGCGTGAGAAAAATCACGCATGTTTGGTACCCAAACCCGAACTTCTTCACAGAAGTTCGGGCTTGGGTTAGGTGTTGTGTAGATTTTATTTTCCCTTATAACATGGTTATAAGGGAAAATAATAGCATTCTGAATACAGAATGCTTAGTAGGTGATCAATTGAGGGTTAAAAAAAAAATATATATATTAACTCACCTTCTCCTCTTGTTCGCGTAGTTCCCGGTCTCTTCTTTACTTCTTTAATGATGAGCTGTGGGCTAAAGGACCTTTGGTGACTTCAGATCACATGCTTCAATCACATGGTCCATCACCGTGGTGATGGACCATGTGATTGGAGCATGTGATCTGACTTCACCACAGGTCCTAGCCGGTAGTTCATCTTTTAAGAAGTAAAGAAGAGACCGGGAACTATGCGAACAAGAGGAGAAGGTGAGTTAATATTTTATTTATTTTTTTAACCCTCAATTGTCCACCTACTAAGCATTCTGTATTCAGAATGTTATTATTTTCCCTTATAACCATGTTATAAGGGAAAATAATACAGTGAATAGACTGTCACCTAGCAACCATGCGTGAAAATCGCACCGCATCCGCACTTGCTTGTGGATGCTTGCGATTTTCACGCAACCCCATTCACTTCTATGGGGCCTGCGTTGCGTGACAAAAGCAGAATATAGAGCATGCTGCGATTTTCACGCAACGCACAAGTGATGCGTGAAAATCACCGCTCATGTGAACAGCCCCATAGAAATGAATGGGTCGGTATTCAGTGCGGGTGCAATGCGTTCACCTCACGCATCGCATCCGCGCGGAATACTCGCCCGTGTGAAAGGGGCCTAAGGGTCTTTGTTAGAATTGATAGCGGGTACCCTCTTTCTTCAAACCTCGTGGTAATTTCTTCAATTCTGAGTTCCTGTATTGAGGGATTAGAAACGATCCGTCTAACCCTCTGATACTGGGACTTCGGAATTGCTCTTTTCAAAGAAATTGGGTGGGCACTGGTGAAGTGGAGGATACTATTCCTGTCCGTCTCTTTTCAGAATAAATCAATGGAAAGGTTACCATTTGAATCCTTAATTACCCTTGTATCCAGGAAACTAACCGTGTGATTATCACACGTGACTGAACTGTAAACCAGTGCGCGCATGGTTCAGATGTAGGATGAAAGACGCGAGGGTCTCATGTGGCCACGCCCATATGCAAAAATTGTCATCGATGAATCTTTTCCACAATAAAATGTGGTTATGGTACCATTCAGTATTGTATACAAACTCATCCTCAAATTTCGACATATACGCATTTGCATAGGGCGGGGCCACATTCGACCCCATCGCGGTCCCCCGTTTCTGCAGATAATAAGAATCTTCAAACATGAAATAATTTTCATGTAAGACAAGGTGAAGAAGCTGTATAAAAAATTCACGTTCAATAATGGAATAATTACTTCTTTCCAAAAATGACTTAACAGCCTGTATACCTCCACTATGTTCAATAGAGGTATACAGGCTGACCACATCAATCGTCACCAACAAACTGTCTGACGGAACCGGACCTAATTGGGCTATAGTGCTGAGAAAATGTTAAGTATCTGCCAGGAAGGATGGAATATCCCTTATCAGGGGTGTAAGTATCTTCTCCAGCACAATTGCCAATGGGGATAAGATGGATCCCACTGAGGCCACTATCAGGCGACCTGGGGGGTCAATTAAGGTTTTATGAACCTTGGGGAGCACATAAAAAACTGGCGTTTTTGATAATAATATGTACACCTTTTTAATCAAACACCGATAACACCCAATGTAGCAAAGTGGTCCACAATCTTCAGTATTTTTTCTTTAATACGAAAAACCGGATCTGCGGTCAAAGGTTCATATGTGCTGTGATCTGAAAGTTGCCGATTCACCTCTGCTACATATTTTATCCTGTCCATAAGGACAATGGCGCCCCCTTTGTCTGCTGGCTTTAAAACAACACTCTTAGGCCGAGTTCACACGAGCGGATGCCGTGCGTGGCATCCGCTCCGTGAAAGAGTGCCAAGACCCGATGCAGACTGCAGAGGCACGGAGCATTAACATGACTGATAATGCTCCGTGCCTCTCTGTGATCTCTTTACTACGAAATCACAGTTGTCACTGTGATTTCATAGTAAAGAGATCACAGAGAGGCACGGAGCATTATCAGTCATGTTAATGCTCCGTGCCTCTGCAGTCTGCATCGGGTCTTGGCACTCTTTCACGGAGCGGATGCCACGCACGGCATCCGCTCGTGTGAACTCAGCCTTATCATCCATTAATGATTTAATTGCAGTCCTTTCTGGTGGTGTCACATTGTGTGTAAACCGCAATTAATCCTTCTTGATCTCATCTATATGCTTCTTAATGTCCCTGTAGACCAGTTCTATATAAGTTTCAACCGGGTGATAGAATTTAGGGGGCATAAATTTACTGGAGTGCTTCAGACCTAAATCTCTCAAGCATAAGCTGCTAGGTCTCTCTCCATCATCCCGACCAGCAGTTCTGTTACCATGATCCAAGAAATGAGCTTTTAATCGTAATTTGCGAAAAAAATGGTTTAAATCAATGTCATATTGAAAAAAGTGGCAAAATGAGTAGAGGGACTGAATGAAAGTCCCTTCTGGAGGGCCGACATTTGTATGGGACTCAGGATCTGTGAGGAGAGGTTAATCAGGAGCGACTGGCTCTTACCTGCGAGCGGGTTTGGATGGCTTGACTCTGTCCCGGCATTGCTGCGGTAGCTGTGATGCTTGCGCCCCGCGCACCTCGTCGTCCTCGTGGACGCTGGCTGCCTCTCCGAAAAAAAGAACGGGTATCTTGCGTGGACTCGCTTCCGGAGCTGGAGGTAAAGTATCCGGGTCTTGTGGGCCTTCTGTAACCTGGCTTCTGATGCCATGATTTGAATGGTAATCCTCGCTGTCACGCAAGAACTTGGACCTTTTCTTTACCTCAGTTTCTTTCCGGTATGTAGAAATATAATTATCCACGGACTCCTTCAATTTCCCGAATTCTTCTGAAGTTAGGGAGTCTCTCAGCTGTTGTTCGGTAACTGCAATCTGTGTCTGTAATTCGGTTACCGCCGTATGTATGCGTCTGATTGTTAGCAGAATAAGGTCATACGAGCATTTATTAATAATTTTCTCGAAATCGCTGGTGTATTCAGGATCATTAGGGAAAAAAGTAGGGCGTAAATGAACCCTTAAGCCTCTAGGGATCCTTTTGACCTTAAAATATTCTGCCAAGGTGTTGGTGACTATTGATGTGGTCAGCCTGTACAGGGAGTGCAGAATTATTAGGCAAGTTGTATTTTTGAGAAATAATTTTATTATTGAACAACAACAACCATGTTCTCAATGAACCCAAAAAACTCATTAATATCAAAGCTGAATATTTTTGGAAGTAGTTTTTAGTTTGTTTTTAGTTTTAGCTATTTTAGGGGGATATCTGTGTGTGCAGGTGACTATTACTGTGCATAATTATTAGGCAACTTAACAAAAAACAAATATATACCCATTTCAATTATTTATTTTTACCAGTGAAACCAATATAACATCTCAACATTCACAAATATACATTTCTGACATTCAAAAACAAAAACAAATCAGTGACCAATATAGCCACCTTTCTTTGCAAGGACACTCAAAAGCCTGCGATCCATGGATTCTGTCAGTGTTTTGATCTGTTCACCATCAACATTGCGTGCAGCAGCAACCACAGCCTCCCAGACATTGTTCAGAGAGGTGTACTGTTTTCCCTCCTTGTAAATCTCACATTTGATGATGGACCACAGGTTCTCAATGGGGTTCAGATCAGGTGAACAAGGAGGCCATGTCATTAGATTTTCTTCTTTTATACCCTTTCTTGCCAGCCACGCTGTGGAGTACTTGGACGCGTGTGATGGAGCATTGTCCTGCATGAAAATCATGTTTTTCTTGAAGGATGCAGACTTCTTACTGTACCACTGCTTGAAGAAGGTGTCTTCCAGAAACTGGCAGTAGGACTGGGAGTTGAGCTTGACTCCATCCTCAACCCGAAAAGGCCCTACAAGCTCATCTTTGATGATACCAGCCCAAACCAGTACTCCACCTCCACCTTGCTGGCGTCTGAGTCGGACTGGAGCTCTCTGCCCTTTACCAATCCAGCCACGGGCCCATCCATCTGGCCCATCAAGACTCACTCTCATTTCATTAGTCCATAAAACCTTAGAAAAATCAGTCTTGAGATATTTCTTGGCCCAGTCTTGACGTTTCAGCTTGTGTGTCTTGTTCAGTGGTGGTCGTCTTTTAGCCTTTCTTACCTTGGCCATGTCTCTGAGTATTGCACACCTTGTGCTTTTGGGCACTCCAGTGATGTTGCAGCTCTGAAATATGGCCAAACTGGTGGCAAGTGGCATCTTGGCAGCTGCACGCTTGACTTTTCTATGTTCATGGGCAGTTATTTTGCGCCTTGGTTTTTCCACACGCTTCTTGCGACCCTGTTGACTATTTTGAATGAAACGCTTGATTGTTCGATGATCACGCTTCAGAAGCTTTGCAATTTTAAGAGTGCTGCATCCCTCTGCAAGATATCTCACTATTTTTGACTTGAGCCTGTCAAGTCCTTCTTTTGACCCATTTTGCCAAAGGAAAGGAAGTTGCCTAATAATTATGCACACCTGATATAGGGTGTTGATGTCATTAGACCACACCCCTTCTCATTACAGAGATGCACATCACCTAATATGCTTAATTGGTAGTAGGCTTTCGAGCCTATACAGCTTGGAGTAAGACAACATGCATAAAGAGGATGATGTGGTCAAAATACTCATTTGCCTAATAATTCTGCACGCAGTGTATACCTCTATTGAACATAGTGGAGGTATACAGGCTGTTCAGTCATTTTTGGAAAGTAGTAATTATTCCATTATTGAACGTGAATTTTTTATACAGCTTCTTCACCTTGTCTTACATGAAAATAATTTCATGTTTGAAGATTCTTATTGTCTGCAGAAACGGGGGACCGCCCTATGCAAATGCATATATGTCGAAATTTGAGGATGAGTTTGTATACAATACTGAATAGTAACATAACCACATTTTATTGTGGAAAAGATTCATCAATGACATTTTTTGCATATGGGCGGGGCCACATGAGACCCTCGCGTCTTTCATCCTACATCTGAACCATGCGCGCACTGGTTTACAGTTCACAGTCACGTGTGATAATCACACGGTTAGTTTCCTGGATACAAGGGTAATTAAGGATTCAAATGGTAACCTTTCCATTGATTGATTCCGAAAAGAGACGGACAGGAATAGTATCCTCCACTTCACCAGTGCCCACCCACCTTCTTTGAATAGAGCAATTCCGAAGTCCCAGTATCAGAGGGTTAGACGGATCGTTTCTAATCCCTCAATACAGGAACTCAGAATTGAAGAAATGACCACGAGGTTTGAAGAAAGAGGGTACCCGCTATCAATTCTAACAAAGACCCTAAGTGAATTAAAAACTCCTTGTAGTTCTGAAAAAGAACAAGATAAAACCCCAAGAGTGGCATTGATCCACAAATACCATCCTTTCAACCAAAAATTGGATAATATTGTAAGGAAACACTGGCATTTGTTAGAAAAAGCATACCCTCAGATTGATGAATTCAAAAATCCGCCCCTTATTTGTAATGAAAAAAAAACAAAGTTACAGGGACAAGCTAGTACGTGCGGATATTGGGAGTACTCGTGGTACCCTCAAACAAAGTGTACTGGCTACACAGCGGAAGGGCACTTTTCCGTGTCTGCATTGCTTCCAGTGCTCTAACATAATCAAAGGGCCCAATATCTATCACCCACACACTGGACGTACATAAGCAGTGAATGGCTTCTTCACGTGTGAATCAGCCAATGTTATACATTTGATAAAATGTTCATGTGGGATGCAATATATTGGGGAAACAATGCAGAACATTAGAGATCGCATTGTAAAGCATAAGTCCACCATCAGGACCAAGAATTTACTTTTACCAATCCCCTCCCACTTTGAGAAATATAACCATACAATTGCTCAATTGAAGTTTCAGGTCATAGAGCGGGTCACCAGACCTAGGCGGGGAGGTGACATTAAAAAACTATTACTGCGTCGGGAGGCCTATTGGATCCATACCCTAGATACCCTACATCCAAGGGGTCTCAAAGATTATGAAATTATGCATATCTGAGATCTGGTTCTGTTTACCTGTGCATTTTTCTGTTTATCACCAAATATTAATTTACGTATGCATCATTATTATTATTTTTTAGACATCAACCACCTAATGAAGGATTTTCTCTGCTGTGCTGGTATTTAATAACATTTAATAACTACTAATATGTGTTCTGATATCTGTGCCGTTTTCTTGATTGATTGATTCTGGATTGTTTATGTTACTATGTTACCAAGTATGTACCGCCTCTTTTGGGCGTCGACGTCACTGGGAGGTTTCCTATTCTCAATCATTGATGTGTGTGTGTATATATATATATATATATATATATATATATATATATATATATATATATATATATATATCTGTTACCCGCAATGTACATCTACTTGTTGAAAAAGGCAGTCTAGCCGAAACGCGTCCTAAAATATGGGACATATTGCTATATGACAATAAAAATTCTATGAGCATTCAAGTCACGTCTGCTGGGATTTTCCATTCAACTACACGTGGAACCGGTCCTATCCCGCGCGGCGTGCAATTCAGCGAGTTCTGGCCGGCTCATCTTTCCACTGCTCTTTGTTAATGGCTTTTTGGCTGTGGATTGGCCATGTAGCAGCTGTTACGACTGACAGCCCTCTTAGGACCCATGCACACGAACGTGCAAATTGCGGATCTGCAAAACACGGATGCCGCCTGTGTGCCTTCCACAAATTGCGGAACTGAACGGACAGCCCATTATAGAAATGCCTATTCTTGTCCACAAAACAGACAAGAATAGGACATGATCTATAATTTTTGCGGTGCCACGGAACAGAGCAACCAACGGATGCAGACAGCACACTGAGTGCGGTCTGTATCTTTTAGGGCCCCACTGAAGTAAACGGGTCTGCATCCGGATGCGGAACCAAACCATGTTCGTGTGCATGAGCCCTTAGGCTGGGTTTACACAGGGCATTTTTGAGCCACTGGACAGACTACATTGGAAATACAGGCGAAACTCGAAAAACTAGAATATCGTGCAAAGTTCAGTTATTTCAGTAATGCAACTTAAAAGGAGAAACTAACATATGAGATAGACTCATTACATGCAAAGCGAGATATTTCAAGCCTTTATTTGTTATAATTTGGATGATTGGGGTTTCATAAGCTGTAAGCCATAAAGTCACAATCTCAGGTACCCTTTGCTCAGGGGGTATGGACTAATTAGCTGACTGGAGTGTGACACTGAGCCTAGAATATTGAACCGTTTCACAATATTCTAATTTTAAGTTGCATTACTGAAATAAATTAACTTTGCACGATATTCAAATTTTTCGAGTTTCACCTGTGTGTGCTGCATTATCAGCTGAAGAGTTTTCTACAGATGACACCGGTATTATATCACCTGTACAGAAAACCGCAGCTGGTAGTACAGCAGAAAAACTAAAGCACATTCTCCGATAGCACAGGAATAGAACACAAACCCCCTGTCTGCTATCCCGATATGTCCGTTGTACTGAATACTTGTAATTCATAAAACCAAAGAATGGAAACAGAATTAAAGGGTTTCTACCACTTAGTTTCACATAATTAGCTGTCAGACACTAGCGATCCGCTAGTGTCTGCTCTGCCAAACCATCCTAATATAAGAGCTTTTGGGGCAGCCGTTTCGCTAAAAAAATAACTTATTGATATGCTAATGAGCCTCTAGGTGATATGGGGGCGTCATTAGCACCTAGAGGCTCGGTCTACCTTCACAAACTGCCGCCGCCCAGCGCGTCCCTCCAGCCCGCCCATCTCCTCCGGAATGCAATCCTCCCTGTGAGCGTATGTATTTGCCGAATGTCTGACCGCTTCCCTGCTCAGACATCTCCACTGCGCCTGTTCCTCGGAGCACTATGACGTCATCGGCGCAGGCGCAGTGGAGATGTCTGAGCAGGGAAGCGGTCAGACATTCACCGTGCATGCGCCGAATACATACACTCACAGGGAGGATCGCATTCCGGAGGAGATGGGCGGGCTGGAGGGACGCGGTGGGCGGCGGCAGTTTGTGAAGGTAGACGGAGCCTCTAGTTGCTAATGACGCCCCCATAGCACCTAGAGGCTCATTAGCATATCAATAAAAGTTATTTTTTTAATCGAAACGGCTGCCCCAAAAGCAATTATATTAGGATGGTTTGGCAGAGCAGACAGTAGCGGATCGCTAGTGTCTGACAGCTAATTATGTGAAATGAAGTGGTAGAAACCCTTTAATCAGCACATCCTGCAAGATAAACACGTAGGTGTATGCGGCCATATTTAACCTTTAAGGACATGACTATTTTCTGTTTTTCGTTTTTTTTTTTACTCCCGGCGTTCCTGGAGCTATAACTATTATTTTCCTGTTCACATAGCCATGTTTTTTGCAGGTCAAGTTGTACTTTCTAATGGCACCTTTTAATTTTGCATAAAATGTAGTGGAAAGATGAAAAAAAAAAAAAATCCTAATGCAGTGGGACTGGAAAATAAAAAAATGCAATTCCCGCCACAGTTTGTGGGAGGGCTCTATTTCTATGGGGCGATCTGTACTTTTCATTGATACCATTTTGGGGTGTGTATAACTTTTTGATCACTTTTTATTCAGTAACTAAGCTACTAAAAATGGCAAATGAGACATTTAGATTTTTTTCCCTTTATGCCACTATGCCATTCGTGGTATGAGATAAATAATTTCAAACTTTAATAGTACAGGCATTTTGGGACCTGCCGATGCCTATAATGTATATAAAGAAAAAGTCCAACGGGAGCACCAGCCTAGGAGTGGGTGCAGCGTCCAAGAGGGGGTAATGGCAATCCCCAATAATATACGTAGAGAAAGCAGGACTGCACTCCAAGTTGTGATGAAAACAAAGAAGTTTTATTCACCCATAATATGGCAAATCTTGCGACGTTTCAGCTCACATGAGCCTTCCTCAAGCATAGAGATAGTGAAAGTGAACACATATAAAGCATTACAGAAAGTGTCCCACCCATCGAGGTGTGGTTACAATCAACTTAAATTACAAGCATATGATACAATATAAAGTGCATGTGTCTAAAGTGTGACACTTTAGACACATGCACTTTATATTGTATCAGATGTATGTAATTTAAGTTGATTGTAACCACACCTCGATGGGTGGGACACTTTTTTTAATGCTTTATATGTGTTCACTTTCACTATCTCTATGCTTGAGGAAGGCTCATGTGAGCTGAAACGTCGCAAGATTTGCCATATTATGGGTGAATAAAACTTTTGTTTTCATCACAACTTGGAGTGCAGTCCTGCTTTCTCTTCTACGTGTAATATATATATATATATTTTTTTTTTTTTAAGGGATTTTTTTATATTTAAAAATAAAAAAATTTTTAATACTTTTTAAAAGTTCCCCAAGGGAACTTGAACATGCGATCATCAGATTGCTTCAGTCATAGACTCCAAGGCATTACCATTGAAGTCTAGGAGAAATTCGCTATGTTCCTATGGAGCTCTGCCACAGGCTCAGATCTTTCAGAGGGACCGAATCCACCACAGGGAATGAATAATTCCCTGATCGCTGCTAGGGGGAGCCTTTCCAGCCCCAGGGCCGCAGTGCTCCCGGTTTTCACTGCTCAGATGCCGTGGTCACTGCAATCAAGTAAGACAACAAATTTATCATGTCTCCTTTTTCTAATCTTTTTTATTTTCTGATTGCAGAATCTTTTATTTTATTTTCTGAACATGATTATGGGGGCTGCAATCTTGCCTGAGATGCTCTTAACAGCAATTAGAAAGCATTAAGAAAACTGCTTTATGGCAGCCACATGGTCCATAGACACAATGGTCAGGAGGGGTCCTCATTGACTTCTATGGGAGAGTTTTCTAGGCACGCTCTGTGACCTGTGCAGAGGACATTGTGCAAGGAAAAAATAGATAAGCTTTGACAATCACCTATTGTGAATGGTGGATCCTGTCTTATCTGTCATTCTAATCCTGCCTGTAATGATATCACCTCTGTGTATAGAAAGTGATCTGTACAGACCAAGAAGCAGCGCCAATTATTAGACATAGTGCCCAGCGCAAAAGCTGCATGATTGTTTTTTTGTTTAAATATAGTGACATGGCAAAATTAAAAATATGAAAAATCTTTAAAAATATGTTAAACAATAGGTAATTTTCTGATGACAGATTTCCTTCAACACATTTTGTGCATGGTTGCCTGTCTAGAAAATCAAACCTACGCCAGCTAGGATTTGGCCCAGATTCACTCTACAGTTTACGCTAGTATCTGGCATAAATGATTAAAAGGGGGTGCCCCACTACAAACACTTATCCCTATGGTGTGGATAAAATATAAATGTCTGATCAGTGGGGGTCCAATCACTGGTTCCCCCACACTGATCAGGAGAATGGGGGCCCTGTATTCCACCTGTGTAAATGGAGCGTCACTCACACATGCGCACTGATGCTCCATGCACATCTATGGTACTGCTGAAGTCAAGTGCAGGCGCTCTGCCATCTCCAGCAGTCCGAGTTGAATGGAGCGGCAGTGCACATGTATGACCCACTTCTTCCTTACAGAGGAACACCGGGTCACTTATCATTAGCGGGGGCTCCAGAAATCATCCCCCACCAATCAGACATGTATCCTCTATCCTGTGAATTGGGGATAAGCGTTTATGGTGAAACAACACTTTAAATCTGTCAGAGAGCAGGAAGCCACGCTCTTCTGCCAAGCATTGTCCACTTTTTGATATAGAGGTGAGAGCGGCAGTAAAATGGCTAATATTCACATTTTCATATGCATATGTGGCTTCCACCAAAATATGAGACTTTGTATGCCACTTTTCTTGTGTGAAGACATTGATAAATTCTCTAGATTTTTAACAGACCTGCCTATTCCTCATGTTATCTGTAATCTGGCCTGAGATGGACCATATGGCACCAGTAAAGGCACAGTTACATGCGCTGAATGGGCAAGCAATTATCAGAATGGAACAGTTCCTCCCTGATAATTGCCAGCTTGTTAGTTTTGTTAAGAGCTGCATTTACATTCAGCAATCGCCTCCACTGCATGGTGACAAGACACCGTTTCTGGGCAGCAGTTCGCCATTTACACAGCATGATCTGCTGCCCAGAAATGATGATTTATGGGTCACCCGATGAACTAGTGTTTTGATCGCTCATTGGGTGATCATCGGCACGTTTACACAGGCTAGTTACTAACGTTCATTCCTGATAATAAGCCCTACAATTGTGCCTGAATAAACAATGTAAAACTTTATTACTCACCATTAGAGAAGTATAATTGTCGAGGTGGTGGTCTACTGTTGTATGTCACAGGGGGGCTTTAAAAAGAAAAAACACATATCCTTATGATAGGAAACAGATTCAGCAAGACATCAATCCAATTTACTTACAACATGACAAGCTTACCCGCTGGGGGGTGGGATGTGTACAGCAGGTGGGGGGACATGTGGTGGAGGTAACAATGCTACAACAAGATGGGAAAAAAAAAATTGCTGTTAGAAACAAAGTGTAAGGGTACATCCACACAGGACGTAAGCTGTGGATTACGTTCAGCAAATCCACAGAATTTTACAGTACCAGAAGTGTGCATTTGAATAAATCTCATCTATAAAGATACAAAAAAAAAAAAAAAGTGCATCGCAAACTGACTTGAATGGCAAATCTACTGCAGTATCTCCACTGCTGGTATCTGTGGTGGTGTGCAGGGAAGCTTCTAGTGGTGGGACAGGGTATTACATATACTAATAAACCAAGCACTTATAAATATGACGGCATAAAACACAATATATATTGTCAGTGGTTTCTATATGTTTTCTACTTTTATAACTCATTTCATTTAACAAAAGAAAGCAGATTCCTGTATCTGTCCATCTTCCACATACAATCACCTGGAGGGTGTAAGGCCGGTGGAACTTGGGAAGTTGGAGGAGGACGCTGGAAAAAAAGAGGAGGTGGAGGAAGTCCACTGAATGGAGGAGGATTATGGATAATGGATGGTGGAGGCAGAAGAAGTGGAGGTGGTTGCTGATGTTGCATGAGAGGATGAGGCTTGTATTCCTGATTGTCAACTGCCTTTAGAAAGAGATACATTAGACATTAATCCTATCTAGAATATTTTAAGACTGAAACATAATATATATAGCTGTGCCCATGGACAGACCGGCCATAGACCCTACATTGAAATTTCTCTGTGGGCCAGTCTCCAGGGGGCCACCGAAGCACCTAATGGCTGACACCCTGGTATAGAACGATCTGATACTCTCAACAGCAATCACTGCTAGGAGCATCAGGTACTTACGGTATACACCTGCTTGGCAGCTGCACTAGTTCTGCAGTATTTTGTGCTGCACTGTGGTGTTTAGTTCTGCTGGGGCGCTACTTCTGTTGTCCATCTTCTGTCAGTCTGGACCCACCTACAACATGGGGCCACTTTTAGTTTAGTTTTTTTCCAGGGCCACTTTAATTTCCCAGTCCGCCCTTGGCTGTGCCTGGACTAAATGACTAATTGACAGATTACCCTATCACAGGTGTGCACGTTTTCTGGTTGGGGGCCACATTGCCAGACTGAACCAACGTCAAGGACCGAAAATACAATTTAAAGATATATTAACGACTGAAATACTATAATTTATGGCATATTGAACATACAGCATATACCATTAATGTCTAGTTACAGTTCCCGGACTTCAATCTAATGGGAAAATACATGAAAAATACATGTGAGCAGCCACAAGACATAGACACACATGTCTGTTACCAGATGGTTGGGGGCCGCACCGAATGGTATCAAGGGTCGCAGGTTGTGCATCCCTGCCCTGTGACATTTATGACTCAGATGGAATTTATTAACCCCATGTTACATGCCGGTCATATCATTTTCATTAAAGAGGCTCTGTCAGCATGATCAACCCTATTACACCAGAAGCAACAATACCTTTCTTTTGTGTGTATGTTAAACAGCTGCTGAGATATCTGCGTTGTAATTCATATGCAAATGAGCAACTTTGAGCACCAGGAAGAGGGGGGGGGGGGGTTGAATCCTTGGGGCAAAGCTTTGTAACACCCCCTTTGCCCTGCACACTCCCCCCTTCTCTTTATTGACAGGGCTAGATAGGAGCATGGTGAGAGCAGGGTCCTAGAGCGGTCTTCTAGCACAGAGTTCCCCAACTCCAGTCCTCAGGGCCCACCTACCAGTCAGGATTTGAGAATATCCCACAGAATGAACACCTGTGGTAAGTCCTAAGGCATTGACACTAATTATATCACCTGCTCAATACTAAGGAAACCCTAAAAACATGACCGCTAGGTGGGCCCTGAGTAACACTGCATGTACCTATCATATACATGGCTTACTATAGCTTTACCACATTGAGTAGTTTCTATGATTATAAAGCTAATCTACATATTACCGCTTTATTCGCAGGCACAATATCTAATTATAACAACACCAGTAATATGTGTCTTTATAAGTATATTTATTGCTGGTTTCTTTATTATCATATATTGCGAATGTGTGAATAAACCAGTAATGGGTTTTAGGTTTCGAATAATAAAAAACACTATTCTCAATATAATAAGGTCTTTTACTAATATATGTATAATCCTTTTATTATGTGTTAAAGGGGTTATCCAAGACAATAAAATGCTCCTCCATAGGCCGGGCCCCTAACAATGAATATACTTACCTGGCTCCCCACGCCGCTCGTGGTCACCGCTGCTTATCCCAGTGCGCGGATGAAAACATCCAGTGTCGGGGAGGAGCAGCCAATGGCAGGCAGGGATGGGGACGAGCCTCCCTAGCATCGCAGGTGACGCTAGGGATGCCATCCCCATCTGCCATTGGCTGCTCTCCCCCGCCACCGGATGTTTTGACCCGCACATGGTAAGAAGCAGCAGCGCGGTGTGCGGGGACCAGATACGGTGTGAGGGGCCAGGTAAGTATATTCATTGTTAGGGCCCGGCCTATGGAGGAGCATTTTATAGTCTTGGATAACCCCAATAAGAAAAAAAATTACATAAAAAAACACATATTTTTTATAGGAATTGAGCTCAGGATCTGAACATGCAAAGCTAACCACTAATCACTGAACTTTAGCCTTTTCACATACATTAGACAGTTTTTTCTTTTCTTAGAAGCCGACACATATTACTGGTGTCTGCAGATATCTCTAGCTGTTTAACATACAGACAAAAGAAAGGTATAGTTTTAATAAGCATGATGATCCCTACCAGGCAGTATGCTTGGTTTAATAGGGTTGATCATGCTGACCGAGCCTCTAAGTCAGGAGATATTGAGAAGTGTTGCTCACAAGTGTTAAAGAGGTTATCCAAGACTGAATAACCCACGCTGCAATGTCCTGGCTCGCGACACTGTGCTTTTACCTGGTCCCCAATGCCGGTTTCCTCCCAGATCTCTCCCTGGTCGTCTTTGCATCTCACCTGCCTGCAGAAATCAACATCCATCGACTGAGGGGGTGCAGCTAATAGCAGGTGGTGAGGACCTGCCCCCTTGTGTCACGTGTGATGTCCCCATCACGTATGTAAGATGTAAAGGAGGTCACCAGGTGAGTGTTCTTTTCATACCCCAGTTAATGTGAATTTTTTTTCTTGAACCAAAAGAGTCACTTTAAAGCCACATACAAGAACTAAAAAAGTCCACAGGTTCTAAATATAGAGGACAATTAGTACCACATGAAAACCTTGGTTACCTGAATAGGAATGTCATCTGAATCTTGAATGTCCCATCTCCGGCCTTCAACCCGGCTGATACTGCAGATCTCCCCACCAATTACATCAATTGCCTTAGCTTGCTTCCTATTAGAAAACCATACACAGCTCTCAGATACTGTATCACACTATAAAAAGATATGCAGTTGGTGCAGTATTATATTCCAGAGCTGCGTTCACAGTTCTGCAGAAATCTTTAAGAAATCTCCTTTTCTGGTCCAATATCCGTTTGACAATTTGCATTAAAAGTAGTCCTAAAAGAATACACTGTACAATTATCTGATGTAGGAAAAAGTAACCAAGCCCTGCATTATAGAAGCTTTTAGATTGTTAAAGGGGTTGTCCGGGTTCAGAGCTGAACCCGGACATACCCAGAATTTCACCCAGGCAGCCCCCCTCCGCCCAGCAGTGAGCCCAGTGATATCACCGGCACTGATGGGCGGGCTTTAGCACTGCCCTAGCCTGTAAAACAGCTAGGGCAGCGCTAAAGCCCGCCCATCAGAGCAGGTGATGTCACCGAACACACTGCTGGGCGAAAGCCTCCGCCTGGCAGTGTGTTATAGTAAATAAAAGAGCCCTTGCCCTGAGCGATCCTGCGCAGGGCAAGGGAGCGCATCGAAGCATGAACTGCTCCGATGCTCATGTCAGGGGGGGCTGGCTGAAATTATGGGTATGTCCGGGTTCAGAGCTGAACCCCTTTAAGTATTTTGACAATTCTAAGTATCAACCAGCATAATTGTAATTGCAGCTCTAGGCAACAATGCAGGAGTCACTACAAGTAATGTAACGTAATGTGTGTCGTATAATACAGGAATCAGTACAAGAAATGTGCATCGTGGCCTCTGTTTATTACGAAAGCTACACTGGTGCAAGATATGTTCTAACGGCAAGAATAGTGCTGCAAATAGCTTTATTCTTGCCATATGTGATGGAAAATGCTAAGGCCCCTTGCAGACGAGCGTGTCCGGATAAGGTCCGGGTGCATTGCGGGAAAATGCACAATTTTTCAGCACGAGTGCAAAACATTGTAATGCGTTTTGCACGCGCGTGAGAAAAATCGGCATGTTTGATACCCAAACCCGAACTTCTTCACAGAAGTTCGGGTTTGGGTTTGGTGTTGTGTAGACTATTATTTTCCCTTATAAAATGGTTATAAGGGAAAATAATAGCATTCTTAATACAGAATGCATAGTACAATAGGGCTGGAGGGGTTAAAAAAATAAAATAAAATTTAACTCACCTTAATCCACTTGCTCGTGCAGCCCGGCATCTCTTCTGTCTTCTTCTTTGAGGAATAGGACCTTTGATGACGTCACTGCGCTAATCACATGGTCCATCACATGATCCATCACCATGGTGATGGATCATGTGATGGACTATGTGATTAGCGCAGTGACGTCATCAAAGGTCCTATTCCTCAAAGAAGAAGACAGAAGAGATGCCGGCTGCGCGAGCAAGTGGATGCGCGCAGTGACGTCTTCAAAGGTCCTTTTCCTGTGCACAGCAAAGATGAAGACAGAAGAGAAGCCGGGCTGCGAGAGCAAGTGGATTAAGGCGAGTTAAATTATTATTATTTTTTAACCCCTCCAACCCTATTGTACTATGCATTCTGTATTAAGAATGCTATTATTTTCCCATGTTATAAGGGAAAATAATAATGATCGGGTCTCCATCCCGATAGTCTCCCGATAACCGGCGTGAAAATCGCACCACTTCCGCAATTGCTTGCGATTTTCACGCAGCCCCATTCACTTCTATGGGGCCTGCGTTGCGTGAAAAAACACAGACTATAGAGAATGCTGCGATTTTCACACAACGCACAAGTGATGCGTGAAAACCAACGCTCATGTGCACAGCCCCATAGAATTGAATGGGTCCGGATTCAGTGCGGGTGCAATGCGTTCACCTCACGCATTGCACCCGCGTGGAAATCTCACCCATGTGAAAGGGGCCTAAGGCTTCCCCTTTCGACTGCAGCCAGTCTCCATTTTTGCATTTTCATGTTTATTCCCTGCCTTCCGTTTGTACCTTCTAATGGCAATATTTAATATTCCATACCATGCAGCTGGTAAAAATATTAAATGGGTGGAAGTGGAGAAAAAAAAGTTTTGTTTTTATGGCAATCACTGTGTAGTATGGTTTAAAAAAGGGATGTGACTAACCTTCCCATTCCTCCACTCTTGGTGGGAGTGGGCTGGTCCCACTTTCTGTCAAGAGGGGGCAGAGCTAGAATAGCAAGTTAGGGAGCATGACCATCTGCTCCTACTCCACAGGGCTCCAGGGACCATAGATTCAGCCCACCTGTGAGGAACACTACTCCAGATAGACTGCAAGGTCCACAGCTACAGATATTCAATAAAGCTACAGTGTTTACAGTCAGCGGAGTGAATGCTATACAGACCCTGCTGCAGGTGATGGGGAAACGTGTTAAGACACCCATTACCATAGTTCAGTTCAGTCAAACTCTAAAAGCTTGCATTACACTGTGGACTCCTACAGCCACAAGGGTCAGCTTTCAGCTGTTAGCCAGAAGTTCAGGAGACAGACATCAGCAAGATAGCACACCAGAGGTGACATTATCTGCCACCATACCACATCATCTGGGGAGTGAAACTGCACTCTATACAACTACTGCTAGATGTACTACAACTCCTATTTTGCACTAAGTAAAGAGACACATTATTTTACTTACAGCCCAATTACTTAAAGGGGTTTTCCAATTACAGACAATGGGGGCATAATGCTAGGAGGTGGGACCCTTTAAAACACAATTTTACTGCAATGATCTCCAGGCAGAGAAGGCCTAAAGGAGTACACTGTGACACATCTCATCAGGGCCACTACCATTCCTATCTTCTGCACCGGCTCCTCAGGGGCTCGTTGCATATGTTTTAATGCTTTTAAAATAAACAAACTTTGACAAAACAGCCACTCTGACACACAACTTTTTTTTTTTTTTTCCCATCTATGAGTGGTGTGTGCGAGGGCTCTTTGAGAGGCGAGTTGTTGTTTTTATTGATAACATTTTGGGTATGTATGACTTTTTGGTCACTTTTTATAAAAAATTTCTGAGAGGGAAAACAAGATTCATGCACTTTCATGGCAAGAGGCAATCAATATCTGAGGAGCGGAGGTTCACTGGTTACTACAGCACTACTCCCATTCACTTCAATAGGAGCGCTGCAGTCACCAGCTGAGTCACTACACAATGGACAGAGCTGTTTAGTTCCAGCATCGGAGCTACTCAGGAACAGCTCAGGTCAGTGTCACGAATGTTCCCGCGACTGGTGGCAGGAGATCTGGCAACACGTGGTTTGATCTGACATGTTTTCCGTTTGGATCAAATTACATCTGTGTTGTTTCTGGTGCTTGTCACACCTTCTTTCCCCACTATGCTGTGCAGCTTATAGCTTCTGTGCCTCTAGATTGTTTGTGGTAGGATCTCGGCTGAGTTCCTGGTGCTTCCATAGCCTCTTTGAAGTTAAGTCTTTCCTTTCCCTTTTGTATTTTGTTTGGGTTCTGTGTATTGCATTTCCCTATTGTTTGTATTAGGCCTGAAGTAGACTCTTGTTCGTCCTTCCTTTTGGAGGAACAGGTAGTCTCGTCCCTGCCATTAGTACCAGAGTCCTATAGGGCTTGATAGGACTCTAGTTATTCCTGCGTATGAACTCCCCTACCTTTGGGGTCTTTTCATACTGGTAGTCAGTCAGGATTTTGGTTAGGGTTTTCACTAGGAGGTGTCCATTTTCCTTCCCTAGTTTTCAGGCCCGATTCCCTGTTCCCCCTTCCCTCCTATGCTCGGTGTGGCATTTGCCTCCCACACCGGTGTGACAGTCAGTGCTCCTAGAGGCTGATTAGCATATAATAAAAGTTATAATTGCACAAAAAAGGGGGCACACTGAAAAAAAAAAAAAGAATAGCAGAGTTATGTTCAGGTGACATTTGCACATGTATAATGTCAGCCTGTTTAATAGTGAAAAGTGTGGTGACAGAAACCCTTTAACCACCTCCGGACCGCTGTACGCAGATTCGCGTTCCGGAGGTGGCAGCGCTGCGCACAATCACGCATATACGCGTCATCTCGCGAGATTTCGCTCAAAGCCGGCCCGCGCATGCGCATCGCGGGCCGGCAAAATTCAAAGAACAAGTTCGTCACCAGCCTGCCAGCAACGATCATTGGCTGGCAGGCTGGCGATTTTCAAAAAATCCAATCAAAAGTCATATAACAGATCATATTAGTAAATATGATCTGTTATATGGCTTGTCTGCTCCTGTGCTGGTCCTTTTCGTCGGTTGGATCCAGCAGAGAAGCAGACTGAACTGTGAGTACACCAAACACTACACCTTAGCCCCAGATCACCCCCCTGCACCCCAATTAACCCTTTGATCGCCCCTGTCAATCACTAGTGAAAGGAAAAAAAGTGATCAGTGTAAACTGTCACTTTTTTTTTTTCACTGGTATTGGCTGTTAGGTTTTAGGGATAGTTTAGGCCCCTTGGTTAGGTAGTTAGCGTCAGTTAGCGCCCACCCCACCGCAGTCACTTTTATTCGCTGAATAGCGTATCGCTAATCAGCATTTGTACTTTTATAGTATCTGTAAGTGATCAAAACTGATCACGGTCAGATCTATAATAGTATTAGTGTCACTTTAGTTCGCCCTCCACCCAAAACGCAGTGTTTGCCCGATCAGGCCTGATCGGTCGCCCACACGTGCGTTCACCCACGCCCGCCCCACCGCAGTGACAAAAAAAAAATATATTTTTTGATCACTGCACATTCATTTTACACGCACTGCGGCAATAAAAAAATCAGTTTTGATATTTTTTATCAACCGCAGCGGCCTCCGGTACTTCGCTAGCCTCCCCTTTGTAAGACAGGCTTGCTTTTTTTCTTGGGTAGTCTCAGGGAATACCCCTAAATTTAGTAGTCCAAATGTCAAACAGGGGGTATTCTTCTGAAGAGGCCTACAGGATTCTGACCCTGTCGGATGAGGAGTGGGAACCCTCATCTGACGAATCTAGCGGGTCAGAATATGAACCTGTAGAAAGCAGTGGCTCTCTGACCCAAAGTTCGGACGAGGAGGTTGAGGTCCCTGGCAGCACCAGGCGTACCCGGCCCAGTGTCGCTAGACCACAGGTTATGCAGGATCCGCTTCAAGAGCAGCAGAGTGGGGCTGTCGCTGCCGGATCACGTGGTGAGGCATACACCAGCAGCGCAGCCCTCCCTGGACCTAGTAACAGCACTGCCGTACAACATGGTGACGTGGCGAGCACCAGAAGGGCAGTTGAAGCTGGTACGGTGGCACGTGCACTAGTTACCCCGTCGCAGCCACCGCACAGACAGGCCCGTAGAGCCCCTAGAATCCCTGAGGTGCTGGCAAACCCTGATTGGCAGTCACCAACTTCAGCCGCACCTGTAGTTCCCCCTTTCACCGCCCAGTCTGGAGTTCGGGTTGAGACAGCTCAAATCGGTTCGGCCCTGGGATTTTTTGAGCTGTTCTTGACTGCGGCGCTCTTGGACTTAGTCGTGGCAGAGACAAACCGGTATGCCACACAATTTATATCCGCCAACCCAGGAAGCTTTTATGCCCAGCCTTTCCGGTGGAAACCAGTCCAAGTTTCCGAACTTAAAATTTTTTTGGGCCTTCTCCTCAACATGGGCCTGACAAAAAAGCATGAATTGCGGTCATATTGGTCCACGCACCCGATTCATCACATGCCCATGTTCTCTGCTGCTATGTCCAGGGCACGATTTGAGGCCATCCTCCGTTTCCTGCATTTTAGCGACAACACCACCTCCCGTCCCAGAGGCCACCCAGCTTTTGACCGGCTCCACAAAATTCGGCCCCTCATAGACCATTTCAACCAGAAATTTGCAGATTTGTATACCCCCGAGCAAAACATCTGCGTAGACGAGTCCCTAATACATTTTACCGGGCGCCTTGGCTTCAAACAGTACATCCCAAGCAAGCGTGCCCGGTATGGGGTCAAATTGTATAAGCTCTGTGAAAGGGCCACAGGCTATACCCACAAATTTCGGATCTATGAGGGAAAAGATCAGACCCTGGAGCCGGTCGTTTGCCCTGACTACCTGGGGAGCAGTGGGAAGACAGTCTGGGACTTGGTGTCACCCTTATTCGGCAAGGGGTACCATCTTTATGTGGACAATTTTTACACAAGTGTGGCCCTCTTTAGGCATTTGTTTCTAGAACGGATTTGCGCCTGTGGCACCGCGCGAACTAGTCGCGTGGGCTTCCCCCAACTGCTTGTAACCACCCGTCTTGCAAGGGGGGAGAGGGCTGCCTTGTGTAACGAAGAACTGCTCGCGGTGAAATGGAGAGACAAGCGTGACGTTTACATGCTCTCCTCCATTCACGCAGACACGACAATCCAAATTGAGCGAGCAACCCGTGTCATTGAAAAGCCCCTCTGTGTCCACGACTATAATGCGCTCATGGGAGGGGTGGACTTCAATGACCAGATGTTGTCTCCGTATTTAGTTTCCCGCAGAACCAGACGCTGGTATAAGAAGGTGTCTGTATATTTAATTCAATTGGCGCTGTACAATAGTTTTGTTCTCTACAGTAAGGCTGGGAGAACAGGATCCTTCCTCAAATTCCAGGAAGAGATCATCGAGAACCTCCTTTACCCAGGAGGTTCCGTGGCCCCATCCACCAGTGTAGTTAGCCGTCTACACGAGCGACATTTCCCCAGTGTCGTTCCTGGTACCTCAACCCAACCGTCACCCCGAAAAAGATGTCGTGTCTGTAGCAGGAGTGGAATAAGGCGTGACACCCGCTATTTCTGTCCTGACTGTCCTGACCACCCTGCCCTATGCTTTGGTGAGTGTTTCCGGAAGTACCACACACAGGTACACCTAGCATAGGGATTGCATCTCACAGGACAGGCACACAGGGCTATTAGGGCCCTTTTACTCTCAGCTGCTGCAAACCTCTCCTTTCACCTGGGATAAAGTGCATAACGTACTTCGCCACATCTTTGGGCGATTTGCGCTTTGCACATTGTCCCATGGGGAAGGAGAGGTTTGTTCTATAAAGGTAAAAAAAACTAAACAAAAAAAAATTACCGGTAAGTAAAAAAGTTAAAAAAAGTTAATATGTTCTGTTCTAAAGTTAATAAAGTTATTGCTTTGCGGCCTGGTTTTTTCTTTTTTGTTTTGTTTTTTTTACAGGTGGACCAACCGATCGACCAGCTGCAGCACTGATGTGCATTCGGACAGAAGCATTGCGCTGCTGTCAGATTACACGCAAGTCGGTGTAAGCGGCGCTGCAAGACGAGATTTCTCCTCTGCAGTAAAAGATATGTTTGCCGAGGCATATGAGCTGAGGAGGTGGTGGTGTTCATATACTTTGGCAAACACTTTGTATATATAAAAAAAAAAATCCCGGCAATGATTTATTCATCCACATCGATTGATGTGAATGGAGAAAATGGAGAAATCTGGTTTGCCAGGGCATACGAGCTGAAGTTGGTATGGATGTTGGGCGGAGCTCCTATGTCCTGGCAGACGCCTTTCCCCTCCTTTTTCTTTTTTTGGCAGAGATTTTTTCATCCACATTGATCGATGCGAATGAAGAAATCTGTGCCGTTCATTTTTTTCTTTCAGCCCAGAGGCTGAACGGAAAAAAAAAATCTCATTACCCGTATGCTCAATATAAGGAGAATAGCAGAAACTCCTAATGCTGGGCATACATGTAATGATTGCGGAGACCCTCAAATGCCAGGGCAGTACAAACACCCCACAAATAACACCATTTTGGAAAGAAGACACCCCAAGGTATTCGCTGAGGGGCATATTGAGTCCATGAAAGATTGAAATTTTTGTCCCAAGTTAGCGGAAAGGGAGACTTTGTGAGAACAAAATCAAAAAAATCAATTTCCGCTAACTTGTGCCAAAATTTTTTTTCTTCAATGAACTCGCCATGCCCCTCATTGAATACCTTGGGGTGTCTTCTTTCCAAAATGGGGTCACATGTGGGGTATTTATACTGCCCTGGCATTTTAGGGGCCCCAAAGCGTGAGAAGAAGTCTGGTATCCAAATGTCTAAAAATGCCCTCCTAAAAGGAATTTGGGCACCTTTGCCCACCTAGGCTGCAAAAAAGTGTCACACATCTGGTATCTCTGTATTCAGGAGAAGTTGAGGAATGTGTTTTGGGGTGTCTTTTTACATATACCCATGCTGGGTGAGATAAATATCTTGGTCAAATGCCAACTTTGTATAAAAAAAAAATGGGAAAAGTTGTCTTTTGCCAAGATATTTCTCTCACCCAGCATGGGTATATGTAAAATGACACCCCAAAACACATTCCCCACCTTCTCCCGAGTACGGAGATACCAGATGTGTGACACTTTTTTGCAGCCTAGGTGGGCAAAGGGGCCCATATTCCAAAGAGCACCTTTCGGATTTCACAGGTAATTTTTTACAGAATTTGATTTCAAACTCCTTACCACACATTTGGGCCCCTAGAATGCCAGGGCAGTATAACTACCCCACAAGTGACCCCATTTTGGAAAGAAGAGACCCCAAGGTATTCGCTGATGGGCATAGTGAGTTCATGGAAGTTTTTATTTTTTGTCACAAGTTAGTGGAATATGAGACTTTGTAAGAAAAAAAAAAAATCATCATCATTTTCCGCTAACTTGTGACAAAAAATAAAAAATTCTAGGAACTCTCCATGCCCCTCACAGAATACCTTGGGGTGTCTTCTTTCCAAAATGGGGTCACTTGTGGGGTAGTTATACTGCCCTGGCATTTTCCAGGGGCCCTAATGTGTGGTAAGTAGGTTAATGACCTGTGAAATCCGAAAGGTGCTATTTGGAATGTGGGCCCCTTTGCCCACCTAGGCTGCAAAAAAGTGTCACACATCTGGTATCTCCGTACTCAGGAGAAGGTGGGGAATGTGTTTTGGGGTGTCATTTTACATATACCCATGCTGGGTGAGAGAAATATCTTGGCAAAAGACAACTTTTCCCATTTTTTTATACAAAGTTGGCATTTGACCAAGATATTTCTCTCACCCAGCATGGGTATATGTAAAAAGACACCCCAAAACACATTCCTCAACTTCTCCTGAATACAGAGATACCAGATGTGTGACACTTTTTTGCAGCCTAGGTGGGCAAAGGGGCCCACATTCCAAAGAGCACCTTTCGGATTTCACAGGTCATTTTTTACAGAATTTGATTTCAAACTCCTTACCACACATTTGGGCCCCTAGAATGCCAGGGCAGTATAACTACCCCACAAGTGACCCCATTTTGGAAAGAAGAGACCCCAAGGTATTCGCTGATGGGCATAGTGAGTTCATGGAAGTTTTTATTTTTTGTCACAAGTTAGTGGAATATGAGACTTTGTAAGAAAAAAAAAAAAAATCATCATCATTTTCCGCTAACTTGTGACAAAAAATAAAAAGTTCTATGAACTCACTATGCCCATCAGCGAATACCTTAGGGTGTGTACTTTCCGAAATGGGGTCATTTGTGGGGTGTTTGTACTTTCTGGGCATTGTAGAACCTCAGGAAACATGACAGGTGCTCAGAAAGTCAGAGCTGCTTCAAAAAGCGGAAATTCACATTTTTGTACCATAGTTTGTAAACGCTATAACTTTTACCCAAACCATTTTTTTTTTACCCAAACATTTTTTTTTTATCAAAGACATGTAGAACAATAAATTTAGAGCAAAATTTATATATGGATCTCGTTTTTTATGCAAAATTTGACAACTGAAAGTGAAAAATGTCATTTTTTTGCAAAAAAATCATTAAATTTCGATTAATAACAAAAAAAGTAAAAATGTCAGCAGCAATGAAATACCACCAAATGAAAGCTCTATTAGTGAGAAGAAAAGGAGGTAAAATTCATTTGGGTGGTAAGTTGCATGACCGAGCAATAAACGGTGAAAGTAGTGTAGGTCAGAAGTGTAAAAAGTGGCCTGGTCTTTCAGGGTGTTTAAGCACTGGGGGCTGAGGTGGTTAATGGGAAAATACTTGAAAAGCACGAAACCCAGAACATGGTAAGATTTTCCCATCATAAAATGAAACATAAAAACAACTTTGTCTATAAGGCGCTGTAACATCTGGATGCAGAGTTTTTCACAAAAAAAAACAGTGTGTAGAGTGTGCTATTCAAAGTTGAAATGCAAACATAATTTAAATACACCTGAAAAAAATAAACATTCACATATTTTACCCATTCTGTGAGGCTTCAATTACCAGTTTTCGTTCTTCAATATTAAAATTCAGGTCAGAATTATCAAACATATTTTCACCTCCTTTACTGATGTGGCCTGTCCTGCCTTGCTGAACCTATTTGTAAAACACAAGTTGACAGCATTTTACCTTTTATGTTACAAATGGCAGATTTTAGGATTATTGGAGCACATGTATTGGCTTAAAGGGGTTTTCCGGGATTTTACTATTGACTACCTTATCCTCTGATCAGTAGGGTCTGACACCTGGGACCCCCAGTGATCAGCTGTTTGAGAAGGCACCGATGCTCCTGTAAGCGCCGCAGCCTTTTCCGTGCTTACCAAGCACCGTGCTGTACATTGTATAGCGGCTGTGCTAGGTATCACACTCACTTCACTTGTAGCGCCGGTGACTTCTCAAACAGCTGATCGGCGGGGGTCCCGGGTGTTGGATAGGCCACCAGTATTAAAAGCCCTGAAAACAGTTTAAAAAAAAAAAAAAAAAAAAAGTGTCAGTCTAAACCTAGAGTAGTAAGGATGAAGATAGATATGCGGTATCTTGCTGCCATTTAGACTCTTCAATTCTTTATGCCACCACTTCTGTGGTTGGATTTAGACCAGTATTGTGTGTCACACCATTAATAAATGTGGTGCATTTTACGACTTAAAGCCACTGCCCTTTTTCGAGGGGTATAGCAAGGTGGAAAAGTATATAAACCTGATAATAAATGTAGTGTTTAACATTTGAGCCATTTTTTGTATATTACAAGCCAAAAATCGGTGTACTCTCCTTAGACAATCGCTTCCATTGTGTATAGTGTAGAAAAGCGTATAAGTCAAGAATATATTTGCCAACAGCAATTTACAGGATATGGACACTTTAGCAACCAGTTTTTATTACCCTAGTAAAATGTATCTAAAATGGAGAATTTAAACTATCCAACTATTTTATGCATATAGGCCCTTTACAGACCTATGTACACTGAACAAACATGGTGCGTACTGTTCCTGCAGTCCTTTTACTTTTCGTTTTTTTTGCTCAAACAGGATATACAGTATATATCACTGTGAAGGCATCAGTGCTAGAGCAATAAGAGAAGAAAGGCAGAGGAGGGAAGAGGAGCATATTTTGTAGGGGACCTAAACAGTGAATGAACAATGAGGTTCTGCCATAATAACAATCTACTCCCTTCTGGAAGGATTGTAAAGAGTTGAGCGAGTTGCTGATTTCATCTCTTGTATCTCTGATGTATACTGTTATATAGTAATCAGACAGGTTGTTGCAGTCAACCACCATGATGTATGCCAAAAATGGGGCAGGTGAAGGCCTCATTGTTAACACAAATTCACACTGATCTCCAGCAGTAACGATCTCCAGCAGCCCTGGTTTTATTGGACCCTGCCCTGTTACTCCTGAAAATGCTGCATAGAAGGGGAATTGGATGCGATTTTGGAGGCTTTCACAGGTGAGATTTGTTGGATTTTTTTATAACACTTTTGCTGCTGTTTGGCTACTATAAAAAAAATTCAGGAAAACTTTCTTTTGCTGAAAGTAACAAATCTTTCCGTATACAGATCATATTAAAAGGGGTTGTGCAACAATATCTGAGCAGCTGTTTGAAGGAGACAAGCGCCGCTTCCTGTTCGTTACACTGCACTTCGTCTCGGACATGCAATGTAATGACGAGTACTCGCTCTATTCACTTGAATGGAGCGAGTACTTGTAATTACACTACACTGCTGCTCCACAGGAGACGACGTGTAGTGTAAGGACCAAGAAGCAGCGCTCGCACGGAGTGCTGCTTACTCGTCAAACAGCTAATCTGCAGGGGTCCCAGGTGTCGGATCCCCACTGATCAGATATTGATGACCTATCCTGAGGATCGGTCACAAATATAAATCGCTGCACAACCCCTTTAACCCATAGGATACCAGTGCTGTACAGCGCCATACAGCTCCTGCGCCTGCCTGATTAGCTGCAGGGGTCCATCAGTCACAGATTGCCTATACCGATGCCGTCGCATTAACCCTTGCACTGCCGCGGTCTGTGCTGACCGCAGCACGTGCGGTATCGTGCCGGGTGGCCATCGGGTCCCCGCACTGCTATGACGGGGACCTGATGGCAGCCCGATGCCTTCCTTAGGCATCGTGGCTGCCTTCCATGACAGCCTGTGAGATTCAGCCCCCTGGATCAAACAGGCAGGAAGCTGTAAGTGTATTACAGTGTGTAATACACTTACAGCCAATGCGTTACAATACAGAAGTATTGTGATGCATTGTAAAGGGGATCAGACCCCCAAAAGTTGAAGTCCCAGAGTGGGACAAAAAATAAAGTGAAAAAAGAAGTTAGCAGACCGTGTAAGAGTCCTCAGTGATCCCTCTGTGCCTTACAACTATTGGGTGTCCAAGCTGGACATGTGGCACGAACTGCCGCTCTACACCTTGCCGCCGCTAGCCTTTTGTCAAAGCGTGTATTTAGTGCTGCTGGGGGCATAATAACTGATAAGCGCATCTACCTGTCAACTGAAGATGCTGATCAGTTGACTCTTATAAAAATGAACAAGGCGTGGATTGCCCCCGACTTCTTTACTCCACCAGAGAGCGGCTGAACATAAAGGCACTCTACATGTGGCTTTTATGGTGTATTGAACACACTGTATTCCCATGCACCCCTTCCACCACTAAAAAAGGATATATGGTTCAATCTTCCTTTTCTCGTCCTCCTCCTCCATCATATCAACATGCTTATTAGGCTGCCCTCGCTCCTAATGTTTTAGAGGGTCAGCTCAGCAGCAGTCCCTCACCCATAATGTTTTAGACGGTCACCAGCAGGCCCTCACCCATAATGTTATAGAGGGTCACCAACAGGCCCTCGCCCCATAATGTTTTAGATGGTCAGATCAGCAGCAGGCCCTTTGCCCATAATGTTTTAGAGGGTCAGATCAGCAGCAGGCCCTCGCCCCTAATGTTTTAGAAGGTCAGATCAGCAGGCCCTTGCTCCAATAGTTTTTGATGGTCACCAGCAGGCCATCAATCATAATTTGTCAAGGGTGTGTAGGATGCCCTCCTTTATGTATAATAAAGGGTGTATTGTAGTGTTGATCGAGCACCAAAGTTCTCGTGTGCGCGAGTAGAACACTTTGCGATGCTCGGGTGTTCTACCAAGCACAATGGAAGTCAATGGGAGAACCCCAGGCACCCCCTGCTCTGAAGAGGGGAGGGTGTTGGGACTCTAGTTCGGCTTAGGAGTCCCTGCTCTGACTCCATATATCGCTACGTCCATATATGGAGTCAGTGCTTTGGGACACCCCAGTGTAATTAAATCTAATTTAGCCTGTATTTCAAACTCCCGACCTTTTGCATTAGAGGCAAGGCACTTAACCACTCAGCTATAATAACTGCATAAGACTTCTACTGTATTGTACTTATACTGAGACCTATAGAGTAGAAGTTTTTTTTTGTGTGACTGGTTATGCAGCTATATAGTGTAGTTGTTAAATTTCTTGGCTATGATGCAGAAGCTGTGAGTTCAAATCCAGTCACAAACATTTTCAGAAATAGAGATTAAATTACAGGGAGTGCAGAATTATTAGGCAAGTTGTATTTTTGAGGATTAATTTTATTATTTAACAACAACCATGTTCTCAATGAACCCAAAAAACTCATTAATGTCAAAGCTGAATATTTTTGGAAGTAGTTTTTAGTTTGTTTTGAGTTTTAGCTATTTTAGGGGGATATCTGTGTGTGCAGGTGACTATTACTGTGCATAATTATTAGGCAACTTAACAAAAAACAAATATATACCCATTTCAATTATTTATTTTTACCAGTGAAACCAATATAACATCTCAACATTCACAAATATACATTTCTGACATTCAAAAACAAAACAAAAACAAATCAGTGACCAATATAGCCACCTTTCTTTGCAAGGACACTCAAAAGCCTGCCATCCATGGATTCTGTCAGTGTTTTGATCGGTTCACCATCAACATTGCGTGCAGCAGCAACCACACCCTCCCAGACACTGTTCAGAGAGGTGTACTGTTTTCCCTCCTTGTAAATCTCACATTTGATGATGGACCACAGGTTCTCAATGGGGTTCAGATCAGGTGAACAAGGAGGCCATGTCATTAGATTTTCTTCTTTTATACCCTTTCTTGCCAGCCACGCTGTGGAGTACTTGGACGCGTGTGATGGAGCATTGTCCTGCATGAAAATCATGTTTTTCTTGAAGGATGCAGACTTCTTCCTGCTTGAAGAAGGTGTCTTCCAGAAACTGGCAGTAGGACTGGGAGTTGAGCTTGACTCCATCCTCAACCCGAAAAGGCCCCACAAGCTCATCTTTGATGATACCAGCCCAAACCAGTACTCCACCTCCACCTTGCTGGCGTCTGAGTCGGACTGGAGCTCTCTGCCCTTTACCAATCCAGCCACGGGCCCATCCATCTGGCCCATCAAGACTCACTCTCATTTCATCAGTCCATAAAACCTTAGAAAAATCAGTCTTGAGATATTTCTTGGCCCAGTCTTGACGTTTCAGCTTGTGTGTCTTGTTCAGTGGTGGTCGTCTTTCAGCCTTTCTTACCTTGGCCATGTCTCTGAGTATTGCACACCTTGTGCTTTTGGGCACTCCAGTGATGTTGCAGCTCTGAAATATGGCCAAACTGGTGGCAAGTGGCATCTTGGCAGCTGCACGCTTGACTTTTCTCAGTTCATGGGCAGTTATTTTGCGCCTTGGTTTTTCCACACGCTTCTTGCGACCCTGTTGACTATTTTGAATGAAACACTTGATTGTTCGATGATCACGCTTCAGAAGCTTTGCAATTTTAAGAGTGCTGCATCCCTCTGCAAGATATCTCACTATTTTTGACTTTTCTGAGCCTATCAAGTCCTTCTTTTGACCCATTTTGCCAAAGGAAAGGAAGTTGCCTAATAATTATGCACACCTAATATAGGGTGTTGATGTCATTAGACCACACCCCTTCTCATTACAGAGATGCACATCACCTAATATGCTTAATTGGAGTATACAGCTTGGAGTAAGACAACATGCATAAAGAGGATGATGTGGTCAAAATACTCATTTGCCTAATAATTCTGCACGCAGTGTATATTTCTATATTTTATATATTTTTTTTAGTAATTGTAAAAAATGTATGGCACAAAATAAATGTGTAATTACTAATATATATTTTATCTCATCTGATATATATGAATGCATAATAAGTGGGAAACTACTACTGATGTTTTAGCCATAATATTCTAAATATATAATATGTGTAAATATATTATGGCTAAATATATATATATTTAATCTTTATTTCTAAAAAAATTTGTGACGGGATTTGAACTCACAGCTTCTGCATCAAAGCCCTGAACTTTAACCACTACACAGCTGCATACATAAAATTAAAATTTGTATAGGTCTCAGTAGAAGTACAGTACAGTAGAAGTCAAATTATTATTATTTTTTATTTATTAACTAGCTATGCAGCTTTTATAACTGAGTGGTTAAGTGCCTTGCTCCAATGCAGAAGGTCGCGAGTTCGAATCTCGGCGGATACTTTTCTGAAATACAGGCTAAATTAGATTTAAATACACTGGGGTGTCCCCTAGCACTGACTCCATATATATATACATAGCTATATATGGAGTCCGAGCAGGGACTCCTAAGCAGCGGACTCACACTGAGGGATTCCCTCACTGTACAGCGATCTTCTGCATAGAAATAGAGGCTAAATTAGATTTAAATACACTGACTCGAGCATGACGCGGTGTTTGGCCGAACTCCAAGATGTGCCGAGAGTAGCGATGCTCGAGCCAAACTGGTGTTCGGCCGAGCATGCTCGCTTAAACACTAGTGTATTGTAGTGCCGGTTCCTTGTAATTTTTGACAGCCCTTTCACTTAGTGCATAGGCTTTAGGAGTGTAGGAGTCCCACAATGTGAATGAGGCCCTCCTTTATGTGATATACAGGTTGTATCGGAGTGCCTCTTCCTTGTAATTTTTGGAAGCACTTACACTTTATATACAAGTAAATATACAGGAAAGAATGTTTCCTAACAATTTTTCCTCTAAAATCGATTTTATCTTTGGTTTGGCGCGAATTATTGTTAGTCTGTAAAAGTGGCGTACTACTCGGACAACATCGTTCCCAGCAGCGACCTGGGAGTCCAAGATGCATCCAGACATCTTCCCCATGCTGTTCCTGAACCATTTCAGTAGTGTTTCAATCGATGTCTGCCCTTTTCCTGTGAACCAGACACCCTCCTCTCTTCAGAGCAGGGGGTGCCTGGTTTAATGCTCTGGTTCCCCTATTGACTTCCATTGTGCTCAGCAGAGCACCCGAGCATCCCGAGGTGTTCTACTCGAGCACTTTGGTGCTCGACCAACACTAATGGAGACCCTTATTGGTCCAAGAGATCAGAAAAATTGCCTTAATCAAAAGGAAGAAGCTACTGTAGTTCGATTCCTAAACCTGAAAAGGACTGAGGCTACTTTCACACTTGCGGCAGAGAGATCCGGCAAGCAGTTCCGTCGCCGGAACTGCCTGCCGGATCAGGCAAAATGTATGCTAACTGATGGCATTAGTAAGGGCTCTTTCACACTTGCGTTGTTGTCTTCCGGCATAGAGTTCCGTCGTCGGGGCTCTATGCCGGAAGAATCCTGATCAGGATTATCCTAATGCATTCTGAATGGAGAGAAATCCGTTCAGGATGCATCAGGATGTCTTCAGTTCCGGAACGGAACGTTTTTTGGCCGGAGAAAATACCGCAGCATGCTGCGCTTTTTGCTCCGGCCAAAAATCCGGAACACTTGCCGCAAGGCCGGATCCGGAATTAATGCCCATTGAAAGGCATTGATCCGGATCCGGCCTTAAGCTAAACGTCGTTTCGGCGCATTGCCGGAGCCGACATTTAGCTTTTTCAGAGTGGTTACCATGGCTGCCGGGACGCTAAAGTCCTGGCAGCCATGGTAAAGTGTAGCGGGGAGCGGGGGAGCAGCATACTTACCGTCCGTGCGGCTCCCCGGGCGCTCCAGAGTGACGTCAGGGCGCCCCAAGCGCATGGATCATGTGATCACATGGATCACGTCATCCATGCGCATGGGGCGCTCTGACGTCACTCTGGAGCGCCCCGGGAGCCGCACGGACTGTAAGTATACTGCTCCCCCGCTCCCCACTACTACTATGGCAACCAGGACTTTAATAGGGTCCTGGGTGCCATAGTAACACTGAAAGCATTTGGAAGACGGTTCCGTCTTCAAATGCTTTCAGTACACTTGCGTTTTTCCGGATCCGGCGTGTAATTCCGGCAAGTGGAGTACACGCCGGATCCGGACAACGCAAGTGTGAAAGAAGCCTAAGACTGATCAGGATCCTGATCAGTCTTAAAAATGCCTGATCAGTCGAAAAAAATGCATTGAAATGCCGGATCAGTCTTTCCGGTGTCATCCGGCAAAAAGAGATCCGGCATTTATTTTTTCACCTTTTTTTCAGTCTGCGCATGCGCATACCGGAAGGACGGATCCGGCATTCCGGTATTCTGAATGCCGGATCCGGCACTAATACATTCCTATGGGAAAAAATGCCGGATCCGGCATTCAGGCAAGTCTTCAGTTTTTTTAGCCGGAGATAAAACCGTAGCATGCTACGGTTTTCTCTTTTGCCTGATCAGTCAAAACGACTGAACTGAAGACATCCTGATGCAAACTGAACGGATTACTCTCCATTCAGAATGCATGGGGATATACCTGATCAGTTCTTTTCCGGTATAGAGCCCCTGTGACGGAACTCTATGCCGGAAAAGAAAAACGCAAGTGTGAAAGTAGCCTTACTGAAGCCAGAGTCGCATAGAGCTATTTCATTGCTGAATACTGATATTACGCTACCAGCCAGCGCTGTGATGTCACAGCTTTATAAATACAGCAGCCATTTTAGATTCTGCCATTTTCCAGCGTTCAGCGTGCAGGGACAGACGTTTGAAGGTGCTATGGACAGCTATAGGAAAATAGATGGGGGGGGGGGAATAAAATACATAAAAAAACGATTTATAAGTGCAGGGAAAGGATAAGGAGGAGTCATTTCAAAGCATCTTAGTGCAGGGAGAGACGTCAGAAGGCGCTAAGGACATTGATAGGAAAGGGATTTACAAGTGCAGGAAACGATTATTTGGGGATCCAAATAGTCATTAGACAGCTCTGTCATTCCAGCTTTTTGCTATTGGGCTGCAAGTGTTATGTGGGAAAAGCCTTTAGCGGCTTATATCTTATTCAGTACTACAAGAAAAATATATACGCAGTTATTTCTGTTAAAAGCATATAGGGGTGTATTTCAGTAACAAAGAAAAATATATACACACTGCACTGTTGCAGTTATTTCTGGTGAAAGCGTATAGGGGCGTATTTCAGTACAACAAGAAATATATATACGTACCGCACTGTTGCAGTTATTTCAGGTGACAGTATAGTTATAAAAAAAATATATACGCACTGTTTTACAAAAAATAAAAAAAGTCCTTTTCTCAAAGTAAAAAATGTTAGTTTTTTTAAAAAAAGAAAAAAAGAAAAGTAGACATTAGGTATCGCCGTGGCCGCATTGATCGGCTCTATAAAAATATCACATCATCCTCCCAGTCAGGTGAACGCCGTAAAAAATAAAAACTGTCAAAAAAGCAATTTTCTGCTCCCCTTGCCTCACAAAAAGTGTAATACCAAGCGATCAAAAACTCTTATGTACCCCAAAATGATACCAAACAGTCACCTCATCCCGCAAAAAATTAGCCCCCACATAAGACAATCACTTAAAAAATAAAAACCAATGGCACCCATAAACCAATCCATCGAAATCTGTGCTGCAAAAGCCATATAGTGCTCTTTCCGTTCTGAGTCCTGCCATGTGCCCCCACAGCAGTTTACCACCACATATGGGGTATTGCCGTATTCAGGAGAAAATGGGTAACAAATTATGGGGAGCTTTTTCTCCTGTTACCCCTTGTGAAAATGGAAAATTTGAGACTAAAGCAACATTTTATTGGAAGAAACAAAACTTTTCATTTTTACAGCCAAGTGTTTTCAAATTCCGTAATACACTTAAGGGGTCAAAGTGCTCAGTACCTCCCTTAATATATTCTTTAAGGGGTGTATTTTCCAAAAATGGGGTCACTTTTTGAGTGTTTCCACTGTAGGGGTACATCAGGGTCTCTTCAAATACAAAATGGTGCCTAAAAACCATTCTAGCTAAAAATGCCTCCAAATGGCGCTCCTTTCCTTCTGACCATTGCTACGTGCCCATAGAGCAGTTTACAGCCACATATGGGGTATTTCTGCAGAATCAGACTAAGGCCTCATGCACACGACCGTTGTGTGCATCCGCGTCCGTTCTGTCATTTTTCACAGTTTAGCGGAGGTCCTATTCATTTCTATGGAGCTGTGAAAAAAAACTGACAGTCCTCCGTTTTTTCTCAGTGTCCGTGATTCCAGTCCGTCAAAAAAATATAACCTGTCCTATTCTTGTCAGTGGAAAATGGAGGACGGACCCATTCAAGACAATGGGTCCGTCAAAAAAACAAATGCACAACTGGTATGTCATCCGTGTCTGTTTTTTTCTAGAAGACCTTGGTGCAATAAAATTACACTTTTCATTAACCTTCCTTTTTCTTTCCCCTGTCAGACAAAAAAAAAAAAAAAAAGAAGACACAAGGAAACACAACTGAAGCAAAATCGGACACGGACCACTGAAGCCAAATCACTGGCAGTGAAAAAACACTGTCGTGTGCATGAGGCCTGATATATATTGAAGTTTATTTTGCTGTTAAACCTTGCTGTGTTGCAAGACTTTTTTTTTGGATTAAACATTAAAAATATACCAAAAAAGTGAAATTTTCAAATTTCACCTCCATTTCCTTTAATTCTTGTGGAACACCTCAAGGGTTAACAAAGTTTTTAACATCAGTTTTAAATAATTTGAGGGGTGTAGTTTCTAAAATGGGGTCATTTATGGGTGGTTTCCATTACGTAAGCACCTCAAAATCTCTTTATTACTCGAAATTTGAAAAATTGCTTCTAAAATACAAAGCCTTCGGATGTCCTAAATTTTTTTTAAAAAAAATAAAATATGGGAAATGTTGATTGATAACCATTTTATGAGGCATTACTATCTGTCTTGGGCTTCTTTCACAGTAGCGTTTTTGCTGGATCAACCAAAAACGCTGCCGCTACTGATAATACAACCATCTACATCCGTTATGAACAGATCTGGGGTTGTATTATCTTTAACATTGCCAAGACGGATCAGTCATTAACTCCATTGAAAGTCAATGGAGGACGGATCCGTTCTATTGTGGCAGAGAAAACAAATCCTTCCCCATTGACTTGCATTGGGGGTTATGCTGGATCCATCTTGCTCCGCATCCCAGGATGGAAAGCAAAATATAACAAGTTGCGGTTTGCTCTCCGGTCTGGGAACACAACTAAACGGAAAACAATGCATTTTGGAGCGCTCCGTTCTGTTCAGCTTTGTCCCCATTGACAATGAATGGGGACAAAACTGAAGCATTTTTGACCGATGACGGATCTCAATACCGGAAAACTTAAACGCTAGTGTATAAGTACCCTTAAAAGTAGATAAATAAAATAATAATAAAAAATCATTTTGGTAAATTTTTGATTATTTTATAAATAAAGGTAATATAGCGACCCAAATTTGTATCACAAAATGTATCACAAGAAAACAAATCTCAGAATGTCTTGGATAAGTAAAAGCGTTTCAAAGTAACATGTCAGATTTGCAAAAATCGCCCTGGGATTTAAGGTGAAAAGTGGCCCGGTAGTGAAAGGGTTAAGGACATAAAAACCTCTATATAAAAAAGACTGAAACGATAGGAATAGGTTTAGGACAATAATAAAGTCAACTTTAGAATGAATGGTGAAAGCATAGAGGTAGTAGATACTCTTTGCTTAAACAGACACCCATTCAAACACGTACTGTATACAGCAAAGAAAGCGAATAATCTTTGATATATTAACCCTTATCCTTCCATGTGTAGCACATGTGACCAGACTGGAGGTGTCCCGCACTATGTTACAAATGCCTATTCTTGTCCGCAAAAATGGACAAGAATAGGATATATCTTATTTTTTTGTGGGGCCTAGGAATGGTCATAAGGATGTAGACCTATTTTTTTTGCGGATCGGACATGGACTTGAGGCATGTGAATAACAATCCTCATCATCACATAGCTGGATGATGGAGTCATACTCCGTTTACTGTACAGTTATTTTGTTCTCCTTGCTGTGTGGATACGAGTTCTCCAGGCCCAGCTGCAGTCTCTTCTGCTTCTCACAATACACTTTCCAAGTTGCTTCATTAAATCCATAGTTGAAGTAGTCAGAAAGATCAGCACCTAGAAGGAAACAACACAAGGATAAAATGCAATAAAGTGCAATCCCTCGTTTAATTGAATATTTTCTTAATCTTAAACCACACTGGTAAATTACATTTTTCTGCTGGTCTTAAAAAAGGGGACTAAACCTAGTTGGCAGCTTACAACAGAGTTGACCTAAAGGGGTATTCCCATCTGGGACAATGGGGGCATATCGCTAGGATATGTCCCCATTGTCTGATGGGTGCGGGTCCCAGCACCTATATCGAGAACAGAGCGGGAAAGGTGGTGGCTGGAGGACCCCGGGTTCACCCGGGTCCGGCAACCACCAAGCGCTCTTCCCATAGAAGTGAACGGGAGCGCACCTTGCTTGCAGGGCCACCACTCCCAGCGCTTGGCTATTTTTTGCTGGCCCCATAGAAATTAATAGAGGGCGGCTGCACATGTGCGCAGTGCACCCTCCAACATTTTCAGGGCTACATTCTCAATGTAGGTGTGGGTTCCACATGTATCAGACAATGGGGGCTTATCCTAGTGATATGCCCCTATTGTCTGTGATGGAAATACCCCTTTAAAAAAAATATCTTAATTTTTGAATTCAGGTAATTAATTCCAATCATCTTTAATTATTTGCCATCCATTCCATACAATTAGGTGAGCATAGCACAGAAATGACAGTACAATTAACAACAATGATACTGTGTGACAGCTATCCACCGAGGGAGGGCCGGAGAACAGTCTCACAGCCATCGGTAAGAAACTGAATCTAATGTTCTACCTGGTTTCCTCCATGGCTTTTCTTCAAAAGAATCCAGATCCACTTCTAGGACAGGGAGGCCATTAATGCACCCTGGAGCAGAAAAATCTATCCCTTTTGGTGGCAGTTTACCTGTAATGAAAGGAATTATGGATGGATTTCCTATACACAAGACAGAGGGTATATGTTCATATGGTGTAATACCCTGGTTAAAAAAATATGAGGCAAAAGTCAAGAGAAATCAGCTTAATTTTCATGGATGACATCCGTGTGCTGTCCATTTCTTGTGGACCCAAAAGTGAATGGGTTTGTGTGCAATCTGAAGAAAATGCGGTGTGCATGTAGCCTTAGGCTGATATTACACCTGCAGATAATTGTGCAGATCAGCGCTGACAAGCACTCGTATGAACGCTACTTAGCCATGTTCTGGCAGTGCAATACTGCCGCCGAGCAAACGCTCATTCATCAGGTTATTGGAATCTTTCAGCAGGTTCATAAATTATTGTTTGCCAGCAGCAGATCGTGCCGTGTAATAGGGATCTGCTGCCGGCAAACAGTGATTTAGTATGGGGATGAGAGATGGCATTAGCCATCACTCCTCCCCATACTGAGGAGGAGATCGTAATAGCAGCGGTCTCCTCCGCTGCCGAGCAGGTGATTGCCGGGAAGGAAGGCTTCCTTCCCGACAATTGCCTAGATCAGTGGTCCCCCAACTCCAGTCCTCAGGGCCCAGCTACCGGTCATGATTTGAGAATATCCCACAGGAAGAATACCTGTGGTGGGTCCTGATGCATTGACACTAATATCACCATATGTACTAAAGAGATTATATATATAGCTAGGTGGGCCCTGAGGACTGGCGTTGAGGAACCCTAGCGTAAATGACCTGCAGATCTACTTGGGCCTCATGCACACAGCCGTGTTCCGTGGCCGAGAGCGGTCCGCGGTAACACGGCCTGGATTCCTGTTGAGAGCAGGAGCGCACGGAGTCATTGGTTGCTATGACGCCATGCGCTTCATGCTGCCGCTGCACTACAGTAATACACTTGTATAGTGTGCATGAGGCCTTAGTGTGTATACACAGATAGCTGTCAGTCCCTGATAACACCTCCAGGTGTACTGAGAAGTGTTCACTGGGGTGGCCTTCAAGCAGGGCCGGTACAAGGCAGGGGCCGAAGGAGCGGGTGCCCTGGGCGCTACCATTTGCGGACAGGAGGGGGGCGCAGGTGAAGTGCCAGCAGTGTACAGCTTCACTGTACCACATTAGCCAAGCGCCACTTGCTGTGCTTGCTGTGCTGAGTGCGCTCCTGCACCCGCCTACACCGTCCACACCAGCCATGTCAGCGCTGCTCCTTCTCTCCCCCTATGAATTTTGTGCCGACTGCGCTCCTGGCTCGGGCTCCCTTTCCTCCTCTGCGTTTCCTCGCCCCCCCCCCCCCCCCCCCATGGAGGATTCATTTGGTTGATACCACCGGCGTGCGCCGTGTGACGTCACGCGGCTCACGCCGGAGGCGAGGTGTGAGGTGAGAGAGGGAGGACTCGCGCAGCCTACAGGGAGCTGTGTCGGCGCGTGAAGAACAAGCCACGAGGAGCCTGCCTTCACTAGCTGCTACTCACACACAGACTGTAAAAAGTAAGAAAATAATGTAATACAAATAACAAACTAATTTTTTTCTTAAAAACGGGGGGGGGGGGGGGGGGGGGGGCGCAGTTTGCCATCTTCGCCCTGGGCACCAAATGGCCTTGTCCCAGCCCTGCCTTCAAGGGGCTGTCTCACTTCAGCAAATGGCATTTATCATGTAGACAAAGTGAATACAAGGAACTTAGGGTACTTTCACACTAACGTTTTTCTTTCCCGGCATAGAGTTCCGTCCTAGGGGCTCAATAGCGGAAAAGAACTAATCAGTTTTATCCCCATGCATCCTGAATGGAGAGCAATCCGTTCAGGATGCATCAGTTCAGTCATTTTGACGGTTCAGGACAGTGATAATACCGCAGCACGCTACGGCTTTATCTCCAGCCAAAAAAACGGAACACTTGCCTGAATGCCGGAAGCAGCATTTTTTCCATAGGAATGTATTAGTGCCGGATCAGGCATTTAATGCATGCGCAGACCGGTAAAAATGTGAAAAAATATATATAACGGATCCGTTTCTCCGGATGACAAAGAGACGGATGCGTTCTTGCAATGCATATTGACTGATCCGGCAGGCAGTTCCGGCGATGGAACTGCCTGCCGAATCACTCTGCCGCAAGTGTGAAAGTAGCCTTACTAATGTATTGTGATTGTCCATATTGCATCCTTTGCTGGCTTGATTAACTTTTCCGAAAATTAAAGTAAACTTGAGAGTTGATCACTGATTTCTTTTTCCCTTCTATGGCAACTAGTGTTTAAAAAAAAAAAGGTCCATGTAGGACCAAAACGTTACATGTACACAAATATGTTGCCTTGCATATGAAAACCAAATCAAAATCAACACAACACTTCAAACAACTCTCAAGGAGTGCCTAAGTTTACTTTACTTTAAGTATCGGAAAAATTTATCCAGCCAGCAAAGGAAGCAATATGGACAACCACAATACATTAGTAATCCGGCATTCCGGCAAGTGTTCCGTTTTTTTGGCCGGAGATAAAACTGTAGCATGCTGCGGTATTATCTCCGCCCTGAAAAGTCAAAACGACTGAACTGAAGACACCCTGAACGGATTACTCTCCATTCAGAATGCATAGGAATAAAACTGATCAGTTATTTTCCGGTATTGAGCCCCTAGGACGGAACTCTGTGCCGGGAAAGAAAAACGCTAGCGTGAAAGTAACCTAAGTTCCTTGTATTAACTTTGTCTATATGATAAATACCATTTGCTGAAGTGACAACCCCATTAAGTTAGAAAATGCAGGCGATATAAATGTATAAGTTACACATTTTGCTGCATCTTTTCCCATAAAAAAAAACTATATAATCAATCTGCTCAGCTCCTCCAGTTCTATAACCTGCTGCCTGCAGATTGCACTGCGTTTTGTGGTGACAGGCCCTCTTAGTAAGGTTTTTGCTATAATGTAACGGATCACAGATTAACCATTGGTTGCAAGTGTGTAAAACTACAATAACTACATAAAGAGCATAGACCTCTCTATTAGGTTCTTCTCTGCAGACTGATCCGCTTTCTTCTATCCCCTGCAGCAAACATTCTTTGTAAAAGAGGTCATATTGGTTGTAACTTTGGAATAAGCTGCTCAGAAACTGGTTATTTATCCAACTTCTGGTCTATAACACGGCCATTGTTTACAGTTTTCCTAAATTAAACTCTCCATACACTATACAGGATACATACATTTATTGAACTATAGAGGAAACATTTACCAGCTGCGCTGTAGCTTTTACCCACTTTCATACTTTGATTTGCAGTTGGTATCCTATGGGGAAAAAAAGTTACATAATAATATCCGCAAAGTATTTACAGAGCAACATGAACATTATCAAAGTTACATGTGGAGACCAATTTCAGCAGTTTTCTCAATACATACATAGAATATGAATATAGATGCAGTATCCCAGAGAAGGAGAGAGGCAAGAAGCAAACCCTCCTCTACACAGAACGTATCACACCACTGAAAACTAGCTGTAGTTTGAACATTCACTTCTGCAGATCTGACGGTCATTTCTAGGCATGAGCGAATCCACTTAGGATGACTTCGTTCTAATACTGTATGGAGCGAGTGCTCCGTACAGTATTAGACTGTATTGGCTCAGATGAGCCGAAGTTATTGCTTTGCGAAGCCTCCCAAGACTTCACGCAATAACTTCATAAATTAATTTGTACTGTAAAAAAACAAACACATTTCCCAAACTCAGGTCCGGTTCCAAGTAGTACCTTGCAAGACGTTGCGAAGCAATAACTTCGGCTCATGGGATGTTTCATCCGAAGTCGATTCGCTCATCCCTCAGGATGATTACTGCGGTGGGTGAGGGGGAAACTGTGCCCAACTGACAGTCTCACAACAGCAATGAGCATGGCACTGATTGATATCATGTATGTCATTATAAGTGGCCTTTACATTTATCCTTCATGCTGGCCATAATAATGTGAAAGGAGTGATCTGTGTAATTAACAAGAAGCAATCCTTATTGTTATGCAAGATCTGTGAAAGGGTCAGTGTAGTAAAGGGTGTCCGCCAGTGGCGTTGCGAGCGGTGTGCGGCGGGTGCGGGCCGCACCGGGTGATCAGTGACTAATGGCGGCAGGGCACAGGGAGATGAGCGCTTCCATTGTGGAAGCGCTCATCTCCATAGTCCTCTGTATCGCCGTCCTCAGGACAACAATACAGATAGCTGTGCTGCGTGGGGCAGGGGAGGGAGAGGCGTGTCCCTTCCCCTTGCTCTGATGGGCTGCCGGGCTAGTGCCTGCAGCCTATCAGAGGCCGATGCAATGACGTCATCGCGCCGCCTGAGCCGTACAGCGCAGGACACAGGCCGGAAGAGGCCTGCATGGCATCGCTGACATGGAGGTAAATGTTTTTTTTTTTAAATATATGTACAATACTTTAAAGTTTTACTGGCACATGAGGGGGGATCTAGTTACTGGCACATGATGGGGGGTGGTGCCCTCATTACTGGCATTATTGGGGGGCATTTATGGGGTCACTTATTACTGACACATCATTGGGGTCACTTATTACTGTAGTGGTAGTTTTGGAACCTGGTACCGTCGGATCCTGATCCTTGTGAAGTACTATTAGCTCTTTTAGATATATGGAGACTTGCAAGTGCAAGCAACCAGCACCGATGAAATAAGACATTGGGGTCTTATATTACTGACACAACATTGGGGTCACTTATTACTGACACATCATTGGGGTCACTTATTACTGACACATCATTGGTGGGCACTATAGGGGCATCTACTGAGGCCACAAAGAAGGAATAAATAAATATATATATATATATATATATATATATATATATATATATATACACACACACACACACACATATACATACATACACACACACACACACACACACATATATACATATACACACACACACCTTCATTTATTTAATTTTTATTTATTTTTATTATTTTTATCTTATTATTATTATTTTTTTGGGGGGGACGGGAATAGTACGGGCCGTCATGGTGGATTCAAGGAAACGGAATTACCGGTAAGTCTAATTGCGGTTTTTCCATTTCATCCACCATGACGGCCACAATGAGAGTTAACAAATGACTAAGTGGGTGGGGATATCGCCTGGAGAACTCTTCAACCAAAAAGAGTCTCGTTAGAGTCCGGAAGACTAAGACGATAGTGTCTCACAAAGGTATTTACACTTGACCAGGTTGCAGCCTTACAGATCTGGTCAAGTAAGACACCTCCTTTCTCAGCCCAAGAGGAGGCAGTGGCCCTAGTGGAATGGGCTTTAATGACCCCAGGGCTTGATTTGCCCTGAATCAGATAGCAACACTCAATGGTGGATCTAATCCACCTAGCTATGGAGGATTTAGAGAGCTTTTTTCCCTCATTTCTCCCTGAGAACTGTATTAGAAGATTATTATCCTTCCTGAAATCCTGGGTAGTCTCAAGATTTTGAATGACTGTATCTCTGACATCTAATAGGCATATTTTATCGTCTGCCCCTCTATCCTGGGACCTGGTAATGGAGGGTAGAAATATCTCCTGGTCAAGGTGGAAGGAGGAGACCACCTTAGGGAGGAACCTGGGATCGAGTTTTAAATGAATGTGATCCTCTTTCATCTGGAGATACGGTTCCCTGCAGGAAAGGGCCTGAAGTTCTCCGATACGCCTGGCTGAAGTTATCGCTATCAGGAAAGCTGTCTTTCGGGAAAGGTGCTTTAAAGAAATGTCAGACAGCGGCACGAAAGGTGGTTTTGTTAAACCCTCTGGGACAGTGTTTAGGTCCCAAGTGGGAGCCCTAGATTTAAGAATAGGTCTTAGTCTGACTGCTGCTCTGATGAATCTCCTGACCCACCTGTGATCGGCCAGGCTGGAGTTGTAGAAGGTGCCAAGAGCCGATATTTGTACCTTCAGGGTACTGGGTCTCAACCCCAATTCCAAACCGTTCTGAAGAAAATCTAAGACTTTATTGATGGGAGGAGAGGAGGTGTCAGGGTGATCCACCCCTAACCAGGAACAGTATCTTTTCCAGATTTTAAGATGGATGGAAGATGTAACCTTCTTCCCACTGGCCTTGAGGGTGAGGATTACTCTATCTGAAAAGGCCTCTGCTTCTTAAGGTCTCACTCTCAGGATCCAAACAGCTAGTCTGAATATTCTTGGGTCGGGATGTAGAAGAGGGCCCTGGACTAGCATGTCTCTCTGAAAGGGGATCTCACAAGGATCCTCCAATGACAGCTGTTTCAGTGTGGAAAACCAGTTCTTTTGGCTATAGAGGAGCTATCAGGATTAGAGTGGTTGGTTCTCCTAGGACCTTCTGGATGGCTCGAGGGATTAGAGGTATTGGAGGGAATTCGTACCCTAGTCTCTATTTCCAGCGTATTGATAGGGCGTCTATCGCCCAAGGTCTGTCCCTTGGAATTAGGGAGCAAAAAAAGAGATCTACCCGAGTGTTTCGTTTGGAAGCAAATAGATCTATTTTGGGATGACCCCATCTTTCGGATATCCTTTGAAAGATCCTCCTGTTCAGGGACCTTTCCCCCGGATCTATTCTCTCATTGCTCAGGTAGTCTGCCACTGTTTTTTCAGCATCCTTTCAAGTGGACAGCAGAGAGCGATAAGGTGTTTCTTTCTGCCCAAGAGAAGATTCTTTTTGCCACTTCCCCTAACCGGCTGGACTTTGTCCCTCCCTGGTGTCTCAGATATGCCACCGTTGTGATGTTGTCGGACAGGATCTTTAGATGTTGATCTTTTAACAAACTCTCTCCTTTTGTTATGGCCTTGAGAACTGCGTATAGTTCTCTGAAGTTGGATGAATTTCTTTTGATTTCCTCTGGCCAGGTATCCTGAAAAAAAATGGTCTCCTATTTTGGCTACCCAGCCCTCGAGACTTGCGTCAGTTATTACTTGAACTTCTGGATGGTTCTGCCAATCCAGTCCCTTGAGTAGTGTTCTCCTTTGTTTCCACCAGTTGAGATCTGATTTCACAGACTGTGGTATGCAAATCCGTCTGTCCAGGTCTCCCTGTCTTCCATTCCATTAGGATCCAGCCCTGGGTTATTTGGCACTGGGCCCAAAGGTACTGAGGGTAGGCAGGCGGTTAGGTTTTCTAATAAGCTCATGGCCTCCCTGATGGAGCATCTGTGAGATTTCTGAAACTCCACGACCTTTATCAGAATCTCTATTTTGTCCTGAGGAAGAAAGGTTTTTAGTAAGGTTGAGTCCAGTTCTACCCCTAGGAACCTTATTCTTCTGGATGGAGTGAGTGTGGACTTCTTTTTGTTTATAATCCAACAGAGATGCGTTAGAGTTTTTGAAAACCTGTCCTGCCGAGAATCAGAAAGTCGTCGAGGTATGGAATGATAGTTATGCCCTCTCGGCGAAGATAAGCCACCATCTCTACCATGAGATTTGTAAAAATTCTGGGTGCAGAGGAGATGCCAAATGTAAGAGCGACGTACTGGAAGTGATGAATCGAACCGTCCGAACCTTTTAGTGCGAACTGTAGGTACTTCTGAGAGAGCTTGTGAATAGGGATATGATAGTAGGCATCCTTGAGGTCGATTGACGACATAAATGCCCCCTTTTGGATGAGAGGAATTGTGGATGAGATGGTCTCTATATCTTGAACCTCCTGTACAGAATGGAACTGTTTGAGCATTCAAGTCACGTCTACTGGGACTCTTCATTCTAATACACGTGGAACCGGTCCTGTCCCGCGTGGCGTGCAGCAAGCGAGTGCTGGCCGACTTATCCTTATCTATTAGATTTATTATAGTCCGGAAGGACTGATCTTTCTGGTAAAGAAGCCAGATTAGAGTAGAATCCCTTTCTCTCTTCTTGTACTGGAACTCTGGGAGATGATATTTAGTGCCCAGAGGTTTGAGGTGATCTGTTCCCAAGAAGATAGGAAGCGCATCAGTCTGCCCCCTACCTCGGCATCATTGCTGCTTGGTCTGTCTGTTCTGAGGATTGAGGATGAAGCCTCGCCCCCTTCCTCCTTTAGGGTAGCTCCATCTTCCAGATTTTCCTTTGCCCCTATAGGATCTCTGTTGGGGTTAAAACTGACAAAAGGGCATTCTTTTAATCTCCTTATCCTCAGGAAAACCCTTTTTCTTATCTGCAGCTCTTTCTAGAATTTTGTCTAGAGTGGGTCCAAATACAAATTCTCCCGAGAATGGGATAGAATAGAGTTTGGATTTGGAGGCTTTGTCACCTGACCAGGCTTTCATCCATAGCGCCCGGCGGGCGGCATTCGATAAAGCTGCTTTTTTTGCGGAGAAGCAGATTGATTCCGCTGAGGCATCGGCTAAAAATGCTGTGGCGGATCGGAGAAGCGGGATAGAATCGCAAATCTCCTCTCTAGAGGTTTTATTTTTTAGATGTTCATCAAGTTCTCCTAGCCAGATGTACATAGCCCTGGCCACGGATGTTGCTGCTATGTTTGTTTTGACCCCAAACATCGCAGATTCCCAGGACTTTTTTAGTAGCCCATCCGCTTTTCAATCCATCGGATCGCCTAGCTGAGAGGAGTCCTCAAAAGGTAAAGCCGTTCTCTTTACCACCTTGGCCACTTGTATGTCAACCTTAGGTGTTTCATTTAATATCTCTCATTCCGTCTGGTCAAAGCAAAGCCGGTTTCTAAACTCCTTAGGGACTCCTAGCCTCTTTTCTGGATCAGACCACTCTTCCAAAATCATTTCCCGTATATTTTCATTTATTGGGAAAACGATGGATGTCTTTGATCTAAGACCCCCGAACATCTCATCCTGGACAGTATGGGGTCTAGGGGTGTCCTCAATTCCCATTGTAGACCTGACAGCCCTTAGCAGTTCCTCCATTTCATCCGAAGAGAATAAATATTTTTTTATCCTCATCTAAAATCTCTCCCTCTGATAGGGGATCCTCATTATAAATTTGTCTTGATGAGACAGAGGCTTCCTCCACATCCTCAGAGGAGGATATAACGGAGAGCTTGCGTTTTTTTGGGAGGATTAGGAGTACTGCTGGGAGTCGACATAGAAGCCAAGGAAGACTTAATCCCATCCAAAATAAAAGATTTAATTTCTGTGAGAATATTTGGTTGCTCTCCCTTCCAGATATCAGCTGTGCAAGACTTGAAGTCTTTGCTTATAATTCTCCAGTAGCCTTTTTGAGCAGGCATTACACTTTAGTAGCTTCACTTTAGCTTTAGACTCTTTAGTACCCTGGAAGTGAGGGAACAACCAAATATACCCCAGTTAGCAATTAAGGGCAAGTGCTAACTTAACTACACAACCCCCTCAGGGGGGAACTCACAGTACTGACGGCAGAGGGATCAGGACCTTCCTGGCGGGGAGTAGGTCTCTCTGACATCGTGGTGTTTGCAGGCAAATGCTGTCTGGAACCGCAATCTCTTTTGCAGCCCTGGCATCTGACGTCATCAAGCTGCGCCCCGGGCTGTCGGCCTGTGCCTGCGTCGCACCAATCTATGTATAGGTGCGTGCGTCGCCGCGGCCCGCCTCCTAATGTTTGTGCTCCATGCGCCGCACCTACTCCCCTAGCTTGTCACGTGGAAGTGAGGAGGATGCCGAACACAGCACGCGAACCTCGGTGTGAAGCCGGCACCCCAGACTGCTTCCTGCTGAGAGGAAGGCGGTCTCGAGGTAAGGGAGGACCGCAGGCCCCAGCATAGGCCGAGACGAGGGTCCTTAATGCTCCATGCTGTCCAGCCTTAGCCCCTGCCGCGGGAGGACAGCAGGAGATTCCTGTAGAAAAACCCTAAATGGGATAATTCAACCCTCCCGACAGGAGGGCTCTCTCCACATGTTGGCCCCTGTAGGGGCAGGAAAGCACTGAGGAGGTGGAGGGGTGGGGGGAATTTAAACTCTCTTTATGTGTTCCTGCCCCTACAGAGGTCAAGGGTCAATCTCATTGTGGCCGTCATGGTGGATGAAATGGAAATTATTGCTTCGGGGGAATGGGGGGGGGGGGGTGACACCATTTTCTACCGCACTGGGTGACACCAGCCCTAGCAACACCACTGGTGTCCGCATCTAAATAATATCATAAAACAGTCAGCTTATTCATCAAAGGATGGTAAAAGAGAAAGAAGGGAAGCAAATGATCATTTTAATTTTCCCTTTTATTGTGCTTACTAGACAAGGGAATATGTTCAATATGGAAAGTTTCCACTTAGATTTTAGGACATCCTATGCAGATTTGCATGTGCAAAATACCCTTTTAACTGCAAATTTCTTTAACTGTATAAAATGTGATCTTTTAGGGCATCCCTGGGCCTTCCTAAGCTGGCCATACACATAAGATAGCCGTTAGCCAAATGCCAAATTAGTAATTTATACCTTTTTTTTTTTTGCAGCCCTGTGAAGACCTATCAGTACAGGGAGGAGGGGTTATCAGTGACTGACAGCTATCTCTGTATGCACACAATGCTATCAATCACTGATAACTCCTCCACCTTGTACCGATAAGTATTCACAGGAGGTAGAAAATGTAAAGATATAAATTACAGGTTTTACTGAATCTTTTCTTTTAACCCCTTGAGAACCCAGCCATTTTTCACCTTAAGGACCAGGCCATTTTTAGCAAATCTGACGTGTCACTTTATGTGGTAATAACTTTAAAACGCTTTTACTTACCCAGGCCATTCCGAGATTGTTTTCTTGTCACATATTGTACTTCATGACAGTGGTAAAATTGGGTCAAAATATTTTACTCTTATTTATTAAAAAATACCAAATTTACCAAACATTTTGAAAATTGTGCAAATTTCCAAATTTCTCTAATTTTATAATAGATAGTAAAAACTCAAAAAATAGTTATTAAGTTACATTCCCCATATGTCTACTTCATGTTAAGATCATTTTGTGAATTTCATTTTATTTTTTGGGGACGTTAGAAGGCTTAGAAGTTTAAAAGCAAATCTTGAAATTTTTCAGAAAATTTCCAAAACCCACTTTTCAAGGATCAGTTCAGGTCTGAAGTCACTAGAACCCACTAGTATCACAGATATGATCTATTGATCGTTGTCGATTATGCACTGTTTGCCTCTGTTCACACTGAGATGTATTTTAAATTGAATGAATTGCAACATTGTTAAAGGGGCGTGCACGTTTTTTATAGGATGACCAATCAGTTTGAATTGATTACATGATGTATATATACTAGCACTGCTGCACTTTATGTTTCACTTGGCTTCAAAAAGGTTCTGAGAGAGAACCGAAACGTTGCTGTATGACATTTTTTCATCTTTCAAGGAGTCCCACGGATTTTCATTATTTGTGCATCACCCTGAATCGAGGGATTACCGCTGGCAGCCATCTTTCTGTCAACAAAGGAGTGCTGCCCGGCTTTTCATACACACACACATATACATATACACCCATGAATAGTCACCACATCACCAAAGAAAAGGGAAGGGAAATATGGGTGCTGTCGTGGGTTAAGGAAAATCCAGGGTGGGATAATAGCTGAAAGCACCTTAGAACCAAAAGATAAAATCAGTAGGTGAATTCAACTGCAGACGATGGTGATTGAAAAAGGTAGAAGGTGAAGACCAGACCGCTGCTTTACAGATATCCTCGAATGAGACAGCAGCTTTTTCCGCCTAAGAGGTAGAGATTACCCTAGTAGAATGAGCGTGAAGGCCTTCTGGAGGTTCATTTCCAGAAGATAAATAGGCCAGGGATACTGCAAAAGTAATCCATCTTGCCAAGTTTTTTTTTTTTTTTAGAGGTTTAATGACCCTTATTCTTTCCCTGAAAAAGAAAATAACATTGAGGAGGACTTCCTCCAATCTTTAGTCTTAGATAAGTAATGAAGTAAACATCTCGACAATGGAAAGCCTTTTCCTCCTCTGAGGTTGGATTCTCAAAGAAAGATGGAAGGATAATCTCCTGAGACCTATGAAACCTAGTGGTCACTTTTGGAACAAATGCGGGGTCAGGTCTGATGAGAACCCCATCATCTAAAATGGTAGTGTAAGGTGCATTAATAGAGATCGCCTAAAGCTCACTAATTCTACGAGCTGAGGTAAGAGCCACAATTTAAGAGACCGTATCTTATTTGGAATTTGCCCAATAGGTTCAAAAGGAGGTTTAGTAAGGACATTCAGAACAAGATTCAGGCCCTAAGGAGATACTCTTGGGGACAATTTCAAATCTGTTTTAGTGACAGATTTAAAAAATCGTACGACCCATGCATTTGCTGCAATCTGTTCATTAAAAAGGGCCGATCGTGCTAAAGCCTGAACTTTTAATGTGTTGGGGGACAACCCTAACTGTAACCCTTTCTGAAGAAACTCCAAGCTCTTAGTAACTGGAGCCGGACATGGGAGGTCTGTAAAGTGTAACCCTGCAAATGATAAAAATTTTCTCCAGACTAGCATAGATGGAAACAGTGACTTTTTTCCTACTTTTCAAGAGAGTATTTATTAATTCATCAGAAAAACCTCTTAGCTAAAAGCTGCCTTTCAAGTTCCAGGCCGTCAGATGGAGACTGTACCTTAGGGTGAAATACCGGCCCCTGAGAAAGAAGGTCGTGGGTTGCTAGGAAAAACCATGGATTCATCACTGACAAATTCCTTAACCAAGTGAACCATAGTCATGGGCCAAAATGGAGCTATTAGAATGACCCTCGCTCGATCCTCCCTTATCTTTTTTAAAACCCTGGGAATCAAGGGGAAGGGAGGGAAGGCACAAGCTAGTGAAAAATTCCACCTGTTGAGAAAAGCATCTAGACCACAGGGGAATCCTTCCGGGGACAGGAAGAAAAAAATTCTTCAATTTTCTGTTCTGAATCGTAGCGAAAAGGTCTACACACACGGAAGACCACAACTGTCTGCTATCTTCCTGAATGTTTTCGGACCCTGGAAAACACAAATTTCTTCATGGCATTGTGTATAAGTATACATGGCCATAGGCCTCTCACCCCTCCAATAGGTACCAAGGCCGGAGTGGACACTGGATCTTCAGCTGTGTCCTTCCTTTCTTCCTCCATAGTGGCTGCCAGACAATTACCGCGCTCCAAATTTAAAACGGTCCCGCTCTGTCAGGAACGCTGCTGTAAACACTTAATTCAGTGGAATCAACTGCCAGCAGCTCACTGCTGGGTTCTGTGCTCTTATCTGCACCTCCCCCGACGTCCTGTGATGCGTCACAATGCATACGTGCGCTCCAGGCCTCATTCTGGATTAGACCTTCCTTCACTATAGAGCGGAGTAGGCACTCCTCCCCCCGGGCCAAGTGATCTCCTTCACGCTTAACTTCCTTTTCCAGACGCGCCCGCGATGCTTACTAATGTATTTTAATAGCACGGAAGCATCATGCCCATCAGCGCTCAGGAGCCTCCAGCCATCACGCCTCTGCTGGAACTACGGCGCACCACTGTGCCGCGTGTCAAGAGACTGCAGGTAACTAAGGGCAACCATGGGGAGAGAAGTATGTACTACAGGCTTCCCCTCCAAAGACAGGCAACCATACTGAAGTTGGAGGGGACTCTCCGCCTTTTTGTACTTCAGGTTTCCTGTCTATGGGGCGGATCCTCTCTCTCGTGGTGCTGTCGTGGGTGAGAGGAACAAAATGTTTAGTTTTTTTTGTTTTTTTTTAACAGTGTCCACCTGAGGGGTTATTTCATGTGACATTTTCATACAGCAGGTTCTTACAGATACGGAGATACCCAATATGTATACTTTTTTTTTTTTTATTTATGCAAGTTTTACACAATGATATTTTTGAAACAAAACAAAAATATATAAAAAAAAAATCATGTTTTAGTGTCTCCATAGTTTTTTAGGCAATTGTCTTAGATAGGGGCTCATATTTTTTGGGAGGCATATGCCTTTTTGATCGCTTGGTGTTGCACTTGTAAGGTGACAAGAAAAAATAACTTTTTTTAGCAGTTTTAAATTTTATTTTATTTTTTACATTGTTCACCTGAGGGGTTAGGTCATGTGATATTTTTATATAGCCGGTCGATAAGGACGCGGCAATACCCAATATGTCTACTTTTCTTTTTTCCCCTATTTTTTACAATTTTTTTTAATTTATTTTGGGAAAAGGATTTTGTTTTTTTTGTTTTTTTTTTACTTGAAACTTTTAATTTTATTGTAAAACTATATATATTTTTAACTTCTTTTTTCACGTTATTTTTTGTCCCACTATGGGACTTGAAACAGGGATCAGACCCTGAAATGTTGAATACAGCACAATACATGTGTATTGTGCTGTATTGAACTGTCAGTTCAATAGACGCTAACAGTTGCCTAGGAGACCCAGGCCTGTCGCTGGATCTCCTGGGCTTCCGTAGCTGGCAGCCCCGATACCTGATGAAGGCAGCGGGGCTGCCATAGCAACCATCGGGTCCCTGTCACCGCAGTATGGGGGACCCGATGGGGATATACAAGCTGCCGCAAACCCCCTGTATGCTGCGGCAGATGCTGGCAGATACAGCAGGGGCCCGGCTGTCAGTGTCAGCAGAGCGAGCACAACTACATGGGCGTCCGCAGGAGGGGACAAGGGGGGGGCAAGTACCCCTCCTGGAAAGATTGCCCCCCCCCCCCCCCCCCCCCAAGCTGCTCAAAAGTGGGGGGGCGGCGGCAGGGCACAGGGAGATGAACGCTTCCATTGTGGAAGCGTTCATCTCCATAGTCATCTGTATCGCCGTCCTCAGGACAGCGATACAGATGACTGTGCTGAGGCAGGGGAGGGAGAGGCGTGTTCCTTTCCCTTCCTCTGATAGGCTGCAGGCACTAGGCCGGCAGCCTATCAGAGGCCGGCGTGATGACATCATCATGCCGCCTGAGCCGTACAGCGCGGGACACAGGGCGGAAGAGGCCTGCATCGCATAGCTGCCAAGGAGGCAAGTATAAGTGTTTATTTTTTTTTTGTGTACAATACTGGTGGCTACTGGCACATAATAGGGGGGGGGGGCTGTCATTACTGGCACATGATGGGGGGGGCTGTTATTACTGGCACTATAGGGGCATCTACTGATGCCACAAAGAAGGGGTGTTTTATATGGGGGGCTCTGCACATTATAAGGCCTCATGCACACGACCGTTGTGTGCATCCGTGTCAGTTGTTCAGTTTTCCGTGATTTTCTGCGGACCCATTGACTTTCAATGGGTCCGTTGAAAACTTGGAAAATGCACCGTTGTTCATCCGCCTCCGTGATCAGTGTTTCCTGTCAGTCAAAAAAATATGACCTGTCCTATTTTTTTGACGGACAACGGTTCGCTGACCCATTCAAGTCAATGGGTCCGTGAAAAAAAAAAAAAAAAGCACACAAGATTGTCATCCGTGATCCGTGTCCGTAGGCTACTTTCGCACAGACTGATCCGCAGATCCGTCTGCATAGAGCTTTTTCCCATCTGAGTTTTCGCATCGTGAAAACTCTGATCCGACAGTATATTCTAACACAGAGGCGTTCCCATGGTGATGGGGACGCTTCAAGTTAGAATATTCTAAGAACTGTGGACATAACTGCCCCCTGCTGCCTGGCAGCACCCGATCTCTTACAGGGGGCTGTGATACGCACAATTAACCCCTCAGGTACAGCACCTGAGGGGTTAATTGTGCGTATCATAGCCCCTGTAAGAGATCGGGTGCTGCCAGGCAGCAGGGGGCAGTCCCCCCCTCCCTCCCTCCCCTGTATTAAATTCATTGGTGGCCAGTGCGGCCCCCCTCCCTCCCTTTTATTAAATTCATTGGTGGCCCCCCCTCCCCCCCCACCCATCATTGGTGGCAGCGGAGAGTTCCGATCGGAGTCCCAGTTTAATCGCTGGGGCTCCGATCGGTTACCATGGCAACCAGGATGCTACTGCAGTCCTGGCTGCCATGGTTACTTAGCAATTTTACAAGCATTAAACTTGCCTGCGCTGTCTGTGACCGGCCGGGCACTCCTCCTACTGGTAAGTGACAGGTCTGTGCAGCGCATTGCTTATAGCAAAGACCTGTCACTTACTAGTAGGAGGAGCGCCCGGCCAGTCACAGACAGCGCAGGTAAGTATAATGCTTCTAAAATTGCTAAGTAACCATGGCAGCCAGGACTGCAGTAGCGTCCTGGTTTCCATGGTAACCTATCAGAGCCCCAGCGATTAAACTGGGACTCCGATCGGAACTCTCCGCTGCCACTAATGATGGGGGGGGGGGGGGGAAAGAGGGTAGGTCGCACTGGCTACCAATGAATTTAATACAGGGGAGGGAGGGGGGTCTGCGGCACCTGAGGGGTTAATTGTGCTGATCACAGCCCCCTGTAAGAGATCGGGTGCTGCCAGGCAGCAGTCATGTACACAGTTCTTAGTATATTCTAACTTGAAGCGTCCCCATCACTATGGGAACGCCTCTGTGTTAGAATATACTGTCGGATCTGAGTTTTGACGATCTAACTCAAATCCGATGGTATATTCTAACAGGCGTTCCCATGGTGATGAGGACGCTTCAAGTTACAATATACCATCGGATTGGAGAAAACTCCGATGGTATATTAATAGGGACTCCTGACTTTACATTGAAAGTCAATGGGGGACGGATCCGTTTGCAATTGCACCATATTGTGTCAACGTCAAACGGATCCGTCCCCATTGACTTGCATTGTAAGTCAGGACGGATCCGTTTGGGTCCGCACGGCCAGGCGAACACCAAAACGAATTTTTCCTTCATGTCCGTGGATCCTCCAAAAATCAAGGAAGACCCACAGAAGAAAAAACGGACACGAAACACGGAACCAGTTTTTGCGGGCCGCAAAATAAAAAAAACGGTCGAGTGCATAAGGCCTAAGGAGAATTATTTCTACTGGGGGGCATTATGGTGGGATTTATTACTCCCACATGGTATGACCCCCTAGTAGCAGCACCAGCCTCACCCTGCTCTGCTATCCCTCTGCCCCTTCTCCAAATCCTTATTATGAAATCTTTCTCATTAGGATAAAACACATCAGCTTCACCGAGCCCCCGGCCAAAGTGTGGAAGTGGCGTCCGAGATACCCCGGCCAAAGTGTGGAAGTGGCGTCCGAGATCCCCAAGGGCCAAGCCAAGTAACTAAGTTTTCATGTGAAATATGTTTATGTTATACACATATAGCCTACACTGTGCCACACAATATACAGTATACCTCTACACTGTGTAGTCTTTTCTATAAGCACCATTGTTTTGTGGCGGCGGACAGAAAATAATCTGGAAGTGCCCCTCCCGAGACCAGGCTCTGGATCCGCCACTGCACAGCTCATGCGTTATTATACTTTGTGATAATGAATATGCCCCTCCCCTTCATTACATTCTCAGAAACAAGCAGAGAATGGATGTCAATAAAATTATGCCCCCCCCTGGAAACATTTCTGCGGACGCCCATGCTGCTACTAAACAAGTGTCTTTTGCGGTCCGTCACTCTATCCAGCTGCAGCTACTGTTCACATATCATCAATCATCATTATGGTAATGAAAAAACATCTATTATTCCAGTGAAAAACATACATACATGCAGGATGGAGCTCCTGTTCGTATGTCACCAATTGTAACTCTCACATCATCACTGTCCGTGTCGCTGTCGTCATCGCTGCAGCTCTGGGCGATCTATGCGAAAATATAGATTTGGACAGTGCATATCAGTAAAATGAGAATAAAACCCAATCAACATATGTGTTTCTCCAGCCTAAGTGACAATGAAACGGTGTCTGGCATTGGCTTTATATACAGTAACACCTCTCGGCGAAATAAAGAGCTATATAGTCGGGGTCTATGATATTGTGTGGAAATTATTTTACCATATAAACAGTTACTATAAAGAACAGGGAAACGCATACATAAAAAAGGCAGAGATCCTGGTTAACCCTTCCTAGTGCAGACCTGCTGGCGAGTTCTATGTAGGCAGACCATAAGAGAAAAACAATCCTCACATTCTGCAAAATGTACCTGCTGCACAAATGGAAGCGTAAAAGACTGACACTGTGATCACCTCTCATTCCACCAAGATATGGGGAACTGGAAAAAAACTGCCAAAAATTCTAACATATGTAAACATGCCATGATCAAACATATATAGTAGGTCATTTAAAGAGATCCACCAATGGTTCATTAGAATTACCTGCAGAGAATCATCCAGGTGTTCCATGCTCCCGCTAGAAATATCTTGCACTGTGTCACAAGACTTTGCATGGCTACAGATTCAAAAGACAAGGCATTAGATCAAGGCTTTAGTAGAAAGTGCCAGAGTAGTCATGTCAGCATGCAAGACATGGCACCTTGGGTAGGTAAAAACAGTACCACTCGTCCATGGGTTATCTGGTATTGCGGAACATTTTTGTATTGAAGTGAATAATATTGAGCTACAATACTAGACACAGCCCATGGACAAGAATGTCACAGTTTCTGGAAGAATGCAAGACCTTTTTTTCTAATCTCAGAAAACCACTTTAATCCGTTAAATGGTCACCAACTTTTCACAGAATTCCATAATCAATGGTATTGGCGAAAATATGAAACTTTGTTATAAATTTTATCAGAAAATGCTTATTTCTCCACTTATCAGCTCTCACCACGTCACCTTCCAAGAACTAACGTTCACCATGAATTCTCTCTTAATCTGTCCTGTGAGACCAGGAAAAACGGACAACTTTCTAAAGGATAAAATCACAGTTGACCATAGAGGTCTATGGAGGGAGTGAGTTGCAGTGAGACACAGACGATGGAGCATAATGGGGTTCCCTGTGGGCCCCTCACCATCTTTACAGGACATAGCAAGTCCACTGTTAATCTTTGTTATTTCGCATACAGGGCATATAATCAGGAATAGTTCATTTTAAGTATATGTCAAGCGGTTGGCTCAAAAGACAACTCCAAATGGGGTTGTCTTCTGCTGGATCATTGGGGCACATTAGTGTGTCAGAGACAGAGATCCTCTAGTGTCTTTGTAGGTCAGTCGAACACTTACGCCTTATTCACACGAGCATGATGAATTGGCTCCGGATGCGTTCAGGTAAACTCGCACCATTTTGCAAGCAAGTTCAGTCAGTTTTGCGAGTGCAATGCGCTTTGATGCGTTTTTCACACGCGTGATAAAAATAAAAAAAAAACTGAAGGTTTACAAACAACATCTCCTAGCAACCATCAGAGAAAAACACATTGCATCCGCACTTTCTTCCGGATGCAACGCGTTTTTCACTGAAGCCCCATTCACTTCTATGGGGCCAGAGCTGCATGAAAAATATAGAACATGCTGCGTTTTTTCACGCAACGCAGAACTGATGCGAGAAAAAAAACTAAAAAACGCTCATGTACACAGACCCATTGAAATGAATGGGTCAGGATTCATGCGGGTGCTATGCGTTCACGTCACGCATTACACCCACGTGGAATACTCGCTCATGTGAAAGGGACCTTAGAGTGTTACACCCTAAATGCTTTATTCACTTCAATACTGTTCAGCACATCTCTATATGTCATATAGTGCACTTCTGACAGCATTAGAGAGAAGAATCTCAGGTTTTTGGCATTTGTCCTCTATAGGAGACATCTTAGAAGCTAGTCACTAATGCAAGGAGAACTAGGGAGAATAAGGGACCTGTTACAGGGGCTGATAGAATGGGCAGCGATCAGGAATGAGAGTTAATTCCCAAACTTTGCCCACTCATTTAAGCTCCAAACGCAGCAATCACCACAACTGTATGGGGATGAATGATCATTACTATGATCATTCATCCCCATACACCTCCATTCCATTGTTTGTTGGCAGCACATCTCTTTTTACATAGGGTAATATGCTGCTCACAAACAAGGATTTTTGGTGCTGCATGAAAGATGTTATCCCCTAAAAAATGAGTGACAAATTTAAATAGGCCAATTATCAGAAATCTGTGTATGAACACTTATTCCCGATAATTGCCCCAATCCTCAGCATGTATAAACAGGTTCTTGGAGAAAAACCCTGCAGAGGGGAGAACTGCTAAACAATACTTAGGCCCCTTTCACACGGGAGAGTTTTCCGCGCGGGTGCAATGCATGACTTAAACGCATTGCACCCGCAATGAATCCTGACCCATTAATTTCAATGGATTTGTGTACATGAGCGATGTTTTTCATGCATCACTTGTGCGTTGCGTGAAAAATCGCAGCATGTTCGATATTCTATGTTTTTCACGCAACGCAGGCCCCATAGAAGTGAATGGGGCTGCGTGAAAATCGCATTGCATCCGCAAGCAAGTGCGGATGCAATGCGATTTTCATGGATGGTTGCTAAGGAGATGATGTTAATAAATAGGGATGAGCCCCGGGACCCCATTAAAGTCCATTTACTTTATCATTTTCCATTACAACATGGTTATAATGGAAAATAGCATTCTGTATTAGAGAATGCCAACTAAAATGTCCATTGAGGGTTAAAAAATAAATTTTAAAAAAATTACTTACCTCATCCACTTGATCGCGCAGCCGTTATAGTCTTCTTTCTTCTTCTTGCAGGATCTGCAAAAGGACCTGCGCTGACGTCATGAGCAGACAGTGGATGAGGCGAGTAATTTATTTATTTATTATTTAACCCTCAATGGACATTTTACTGTATTAAAGAATGCAATAATTTTTATAATAATCATGTTATAATTGAAAATAATAAAATCTACAGAACACGAACCCAAACTTCTGTGAAGTTAGTGTTCGGGTCTGGGTACCAACATTCAGTTTTTTATCACGCGCGTACAAAATGCATTAAAACGCTTTGCACTTGCGCGGGGGAAAAAAAGTGGAACGCCGCAACGCAATTGCAGGTTTCCCTGAACCAGCCCGCAACGCATCCGGACTGAATCCAGCACGCTCGTCTGCAAGGGGCCTTAGGCCTCTTTCACACGAGTGTGAGGGATTGGCTCCAGATGCGTTCAGTGAAACTCGCACCATTTTGCAAGCAAGTTCAGTCAGTTTTGTCTGCGACTGCGTTCAGTTCAGTTTTTTCTGCATGGGTGCAATGTGTTTTGGTGTTTATGCGCGCGATACAAAACTGAAGGTTTACAAACATCTCTTAGCAACCATCTGTGAAAAACGCATTGCATCTGCACTTGCATCCTGCCATTCTTGAGTGGAGAGTCACTTATACCATCAACGGGCCTGAAAAACCTTTGTAAGGCTGAGTTCACATGTCAGTTATTTCCATCAGTTATTGGGAGCCAAAACAAGGTGCGGGTCAAAAAACACATAACAGGAAGAAATCTTTCCATTATACCTTATCTCTGAGTAGTTCAATAACTAAACTTTCCCTTTAAGTACAAGGATAAGGTGTATTGTGCAACAATTTATTACTTTTAATGCCTGTTAGGGCTAGATTACACCTATTGATCCTGTACCTACCAATAGCTAAAACATAACTTTTAATTGATACTGCTGCTAATACTTGAATAAGTGACTAACTAAACTAAATGGTTAAAACTTCCAGCGCCCGCTGGCCTTTCAATATCAGTTTCAAGTGCACTGTCAGGATGTCACCTGACCAGGGTTGTATGCTACTGTGTGATTCCACACTAGTGTCTACCTGGCTGCGCGCTGCCAGTGTAACTTGTGGACACTGTGTGACTACTGAACACAGTAGTAAGAGGCTTCAGCGGTATGCTGAGTTAAGATTAGAGGCTCACACTGCCCCCCCGACATGTTTCGCCGTGTACCGGCGTCTTCAGGGGTAAGGGCAGAGTGTGAGCGTTTCCGCTCGCGGCTGGCTTATAAGACCTTTGTTTGTTACGTATTTCCTGTGTGTATTACTATGGGGCGTGAGTGGGAGACCAGGGCTTAGGCTGTGATAGGACGCTCTGCGGGGCTCCACCCCCTGACGTAATTGAGGATCCAGAGCTGAGGCGGTAATAGGATGCGCTGCAGGGCTCCACCCCCTAACGTAAGGAACCTCCCATTCATGTCCTCCTAGTTCGCTCACGTCATGGGATTACACTGCGCATGTCCTGTACACTTAGAAATTTTTCAGACAGGTTTCTCCTGCGCATGTCTGCCGACTTAGTTCCCGGCCGCTCCGATTCAGATTATGATGCTTCTTTACAGCGCATGCCCGTGGACTTCAACATTAGCACCATCGGGTCACTCTGTCATGGTATGTGTCCTGACATGCGAGCAAAAAGTGTCTAAGATAAAACAATAAGGGAACATACAGGCTGCACAACTGAGGATGCTGAGATATGCAGCAGATACCCATTCCGGTATGAACAACCAGACCTGGAGAGAAGAGGTCAGGACACATACCATGACAGAGTGACCCGATGGTGCTAATGTTGAAGTCCACGGGCATGCGCTGTAAAGAAGCATCATAATCTGAATCGGAGCGGCCGGGAACTAAGTCGGCAGACATGCGCAGGAGAAACCTGTCTGAAAAATTTCTAAGTGTACAGGACATGCGCAGTGTAATCCCATGACGTGAGCGAACTAGGAGGACATGAATGGGAGGTTCCTTACGTTAGGGGGTGGAGCCCTGCAGCGCATCCTATTACCGCCTCAGCTCTGGATCCTCAATTACGTCAGGGGGTGGAGCCCCGCAGAGCGTCCTATCACAGCCTAAGCCCTGGTCTCCAACTCACGCCCCATAGTAATACACACAGGAAATACGTAACAAACAAAGGTCTTATAAGCCAGCCGCGAGCGGAAACGCTCACACTCTGCCCTTACCCCTGAAGACGCCGGTACACGGCGAAACATGTCAGGGGGCAGTGTGAGCCTCTAATCTTAACTCAGCATACCGCTGAAGCCTCTTACTACTGTGTTCAGTAGTCACACAGTGTCCACAAGTTACACTGGCAGCGCGCAGCCAGGTAGACACTAGTGTGGAATCACACAGTAGCATACAACCCTGGTCAGGTGACATCCTGACAGTGCACTTGAAACTGATATTGAAAGGCCAGCGGGCGCTGGAAGTTTTAACCATTTAGTTTAGTTAGTCACTTATTCAAGTATTAGCAGCAGTATCAATTAAAAGTTATGTTTTAGCTATTGGTAGGTTATCTCTGAGTAGGGTTCACAATAACTGATGGAAATAACTGACCAAATAACTGATGTGTGAATGGAGCCTAAAGACTGTTCCCCTTACACGCATGAGAATTCATCCTAAACATACAATAAAATAAAGCACTAAAGTTTCTTAAAATTACCCAAGAGTTGATTCGGTCTCCTCGTTATGGTTGACAGTTGGGTAATCTAAAAAGAGAAACCATTATCTCTCGTACAGTTAGAAACATACAACTGGTAAAAGAAAGGACTGACTAGCGAAAGCATAGAGGGAAAACCTTATAAAATACAATTACTCTGTTACAGCAGAAAGCATACATTGACTCGATTAGGTCTTTAAAAAATTATTTTATTTGCTTTGACTGTCTATTATAAAAAAAATATATATATATAAAACAGGACCATGTTGGAGCTCTTCTTCATCTTACAAAACAGTTTACAAGGGGACATCAGGAGTTGCATCTAAACATTGCAGCAATTTGAGAATCACAAAGCACAGGTGTCAGTTTTTGTAACGATGCAGCTGTTTCGGTGGTGCATGCAGCGGCAGATTGGCAATGTAACCCACTGGGAAAATTCCCATTGGGCAGACTGACTTTACTATGCAGCGCGGTGCTGGTGCCTGGCTTTACTATTCACACTTTGTGGCTTTGGCGGGACTACAGCATAGCAGGGCCATTAGCCTAGAGTCCTCTCTGTAATATCACAGGCTGGCAGTAGCCCTGTTATGTGTTATCATACACTGTATGGAAATGACAGCACAACAATGGACAGGGTCACACAAAAAAAAACACTAAGAAGTGACCCCAACGTGTAATCCGGTCCAAATTCATCAAAGGCGGGGCTACACAAGTAGCTAGGTTCAGGATTGCCATAGTAGAGCACAAAATACGTGGTGGCCATCAATAGCTGCCATGCTCTGCATGACTGCAGCATCTAAGGGGTTAAACAGCTGGATCGGCCATTAGAGCAGAATCCCGGATTTCATGCGACAGCCGAGTCCCCACTCTCCACTGAACGGGAGACCCAAGAATGCCTAGTCTATTATCTGACCGCTATAAAAAGGGGTTAATTGGAGACGATTGGAGGAGGACAGGACAGCTATTGATGGCCACCAGCTTCTGGGGAGGTTTTTTGTGCTGCAGTGGTATTTCGTTCTGCTGGTACAGTCATACTTACCAGCAGTCCCGATTTTGCTAGGACAATTCTGCAAATTGGGTAATGAATAGGATGGGTCAAGCCCCTCCCCGAAGTGGTTGTTTTGGTGTAAAATATATATATATATATATATATATATATATATAGCAACACGTTTGTAATGACTCAATCTTTTATACAATATACACATTATTTAAACCACTTTGTGAACACCGAAAAAAAATTAGGCCAGGGTTCTCATTTTTTGTCACCTTGCCTCCAATTTTTTTTTTTTTAGAGAAAATAAATAAGTCTGTATATCCCAAAAAATCATGTATTCCTATATGGTAGCAATAAAAACTATAGCTCACCTCACAAAAAAAAAAAAAAAAAAAAAGGAGTCTTCATGCAGCTCCATCTGCATAAAAATATTTTGTTTAAACTGGCCAGGATTGGAGAAAAGACGGATGGCAGTAAATATTGGGTAATTCTTGAGGAAAACCTGCCAGAGGTTCACTTTCCAGCAGGACAATGACCCTAAACATACTAAAGCTACACTGCAGAGGTTTAAAGGTAACCATCTAAAAGGTCTTGTAACGGCCTAGTCAAAGCCCAGACCTCAGTCCAACAGAGAATCTGGGGCAAATCCGTTTTTTTTGGCAGCTTTTTACTATTGATGACCTATGCTCAGAAAAGATAATCAATATCAGATCCGCGGGGAACTGAGGGTTCGACTCCCGGAACCCCTGCCGATCAGCTGTTTCAACTGTTTGAAGAGAACGCAGCAGTCATATGAGCGCTACATTCTCTGCTTGGTTTACCCGCTCGCTGCAGCAATCCCAGGGGTGAGCAGGTGTAATTACAAGTATGGCGTCCTCATTCACTTCTATGGGACGGCTCTGTCTGTTCAAGTGAATGCTGCAGAGCCATCCCATAGAAGTGAATGGGGACGCCATACTTGTAATTACACCTGCTCACCAATAGGATTGCTGCAGTGAGCAGGTAAACACAGCAGAAAAGACAGCTGCCTTCTCTTCAGACAGCTGATCAGCAGGTATTTAGAAGGGAGTACTGGAGCAGGGTATATAGAGGGAGGACTGGAAGAAGGTATATAGATTATATACTGTAAATCTTGTATAGGACCGCGCTGCAGAATTTCTCATCCGATTTCTCTTTACACCATAAGGCTCATTCCTGGAAACCCGGACATGGAACAAGGGCTTAAATCCACCAGAACTCACTCCCCCAATCCACACAACCTGTAGGATACCAAGGGGTTCGCAAAATAGTGAAGCATTGCCTCGTCAGTTTAGGTAAAATGGTTTATTATACTCACAAGTCTCTACTTGTAACAGGCATATCACAAAGATAAAAGATCTCCACGCTTCCCGACTAAGCTTGATTGCGAAACCCGGGTCGGGAAGCATGGAGATCTTTTATCTTTGTGATATGCCTGTTACAAGTGGAGACTTGTGAGTATAATAAACCATTTTACCTAAACTGACGAGGCAATGCTTCACTATTTTGCGAACCCCTTGGTATCCTACAGGTTGTGTGGATTGGGGGAGTTTTGGTGGCTTCAAGCCCTTGTTCCCATGTCCGGGTTACCAGGAATGAGCCTTATGGTGTAAAGAGAAATCGGATGAGAAAAATTCGGCAGCGCGGTCCTATACAAGTTTTACAGTGAATTACATGGCGACTTTGACCCAGGTCACTTTTTGGATCAGCAGCGCCAAGATTCCAGGCAACGTATCAGAGACTTCTGTATTGTGACATATAAATTATATACCCTCCTCCTGTCCTCCCTCTAAATACCCTCCTCCTGTCCTCCCTCTATATACATTATATACCCTCCTCCCTCTATATATCCTTCTCTAGTCCTCCCCATATACATACGTCCCCTTTTAAGCTTCCCCTACAGGCACATGTAAGCTGTGTCACGTATGCCTGTTGGGGAGGGGGGGGGGGGCAACTGGACAAATATTGTATGCAAGTAAGAGGTAAAGGACAGCACTCACCGCAATGCGTGGAAAAACTTGCTTTATTCTTGGTAGGGAGCGGACAGCATATGCGAGTGTTCCAGCTGAATAGGCGACGGCCGTTTCGCACCTCAGTGCTTCATCTGGCCAATGATATGTCCAGTTGCGGGCACATCAAAGGCAGATGATCACCATCACACAGGACACCGGTCCCCTCTCCGGTGCTGCACACTGCAGTGCGTGAGATATGCCAGCACCTCTGTACCGGCACGTAAGCAGGCTGGCTCGGTGAGGTCATATCACTGCGCCAGCCCACGTGCACTACCTGCAGGTGTGCTGGCACGGCTGCACGCAGGGCCACTCGGAAGCACACCCCGCCGGGTTTAAATAATCTGGTGGTGCTCGCAGTCCAGATGAGCAGCCCCACAAGAAGAGTCATCCCCTGGGCAACGAGCAACCCCTGGAATGACAAGCAACCTCCTAGGATATTAGGGACAGTTAGTACTAGGTGTGGGAGGGGCTGCCGGTGTGTGTGTGGTTATTTGTATATTGGGTGGGTAGGATGATATTTAGAGGGTGTGGGTTATTATAGTGTTTAGTAATATATTATAGGTAATACACAGACTGTAAAAGACTCTGTAGTGTATAATAAATATATTTTATTAATATACAGCGTCCCGAGTCTCAGTATGTGCGCACATGAGGCAGTCTGGGAACAGAAAGTTATGAGGGAGGCAGAGTCAGACTGCGCCCCCCTATATCCTTTTACACCCCACAGACTTTGTGCACTTGCATTTCCAGCACATGCCCAGTAAAAGTGGGTATACTGCCCTGGATTCAAGTCTTCTCATGACATGATTTGGTCTTGCACAGTTATACAGTAGTTTTGGGGGAGTGTTTCTGCTTTTATTAACTCAAAGTTAGGACTACATGGAGTATGTTCCCCGGCAGTGTGTTTACTGGGTCTGGTAGCAGATTTAATTCCAGCCAAGTTTGAGAAACTAATGTTTCGTCTCCTTATGTTTTACGGGAGGAAAGTTTATTCGCGTAAACTGGAAAACTCCTAAGAATCCCACTTTGGTCTAGTAGATTCAACTGGTTAATGCAGAGCTACCTTTGTACACGTTGAATTATATGGCGAGGGGGACCCCTGATAGATTTGCAGATCTGGGACAGGTGGAGTCAGGCCCAGACTACGACAGCGGTGCTACCATGGAGGGTGAACTGTGGAATGTGTGTGAATAGAGGTCTACTGATGTCCTGAGAAATATCTTAATTAACGGTTTTCTAGGGTCTACCCTGCGTGGGCACACTAGTTGGTGACTTGGGAATCCTGTTTCTTTTTTTCACTTGATTATTGCTCCTATTCATCTGAATGATTCAGGTTTTGCTCATTCATTTAAAAAAAAAAAAAACAACACACACAATAAAATACACTATGGAAGTCTTCACTGCACTCTATAGGATGTGGTCCAGCGACGTGCACAAACATTCCATAGAAAAGTGCTCCTACACTCTTTTTTAATTATCTTTATTAGTATATCAAAACAAATTACAGTGAACAAGAAATTGAGTGAACACTCCGTATATTTCATAACCTCGTTTTTTTCCCCTTATCCCTATTCCCCCAACCCTCCACCCCTCCCCCCACCCTGTCCCTGTGATGCATCCGCCCCCTCTCCCCCCCCCCCCCCCCCCACCCCCCCGGGGTAGAGACAGGGAGGGGGGAGGGGAGAGAAGGAGAAAAAAAAAATTAAAATTTATTAAATTATTACAGTCAATCAGATCTTCCAACCGGCCCATATCCTAATCCACTTCTCCACATTTCTCTGCCTATACAGAATCTGTTCATAGTTTTTTACCTTGTTAACTAGATTTATCCAGGTGTTTAATTCTGGGGTGTGCCGAGCATACCAGGTCCAGCTAACCAAAATTCTAGCCAACAGTATCCTGCCTAAAAGAATCTTTTGATACTTATGGCTACTTATTGTAGAAAGCTCATCCTTCTAATTGTATATTCCGACAATCCAACTCCCAGGCTCTTTGTCCTGGTGACTGTCACAAAACCGTGCCTCAAGTAATAGTTTATATATATTTGAAATCTTCATTCTTAAAGTTGTCCTCCCTATCCAGTCATTTAGAAAAGATGAACTATGTCCAGCATTAGTTTATCATCCAGACTAGATAATGCTGAACGCAGCTTGAAATACCTGAACCAAGAGAGGTTTTCTACATTTTGTGATAGCTCTGTGAATGACTTAATCTCTCTATCCTTAACCACTTGAGATGTAAAAAATCCTATTCTTTTGCCAAAATGTGTCGGCTGCTATACCATCTAACATCAGTAAGTGTACATTGTGCCAAAGAGGCGTGAATATAAGTGAACCCTTTACCTTCAACCATGTTCTAGTAGTAACCCACACTTTCGAAAGTAGTTTTATAGTCTCTCTATAACCCCGCTCTTGGCTAGTCAGTAGCCCGGATTCCAAAAGGGCAACTATATTGTTATGTGAAAAGCTCCCTACTAACCTCCCTAAAAGGGCACTATTTTCCGATTCATAACACATCAGTAGCTGGGCAGCCATAAAATACCCTTTAAAATAGGGGAGATTTAAACCCCCATATTCCAGTGGTTTATATAGATGTTCCTATTTTAACCAGACTCTTTCTTCCCCACACTAAATCATTAATTATTCTTTCCATGAGTTTGAAATATTTATCTTCTATCCAGGTAGGTGTGTTCCTGAGCACATACAGAAATTGTGGTAGTATCACCATTTTACCAATGAAACTCGATCGGCTCTGGATAGGGGGAAGTCTCAACCAGATCCCTATTTTTGCTCTAGTTTTCGTTATTAGTGGGATCAAGTTCAGTTGGACAAAGTTATATAATCAAGCCCAGGTATTGAAAGGTGTCAATGTCCAGCTGAGTTACAAGAACCTCCTTCTGGGGTAGCGGGTCTATTGGCATCAAACTGGTCTTGGACCAGTTTATAAAAAGGCCGGACGCCTCCCCAAATAATTTGACCATTTGAATGATTCTGGGGAGAGTTGTTTCCGTATGGTCTATAAAAAAATAAAAAAAGAACATCATCCGCATATAAAGAGATACGGTCTTGCACTCCTAATGTTCCAAATCCTTTAACCTGATCATCCTGCCTAATGGCCAAGGCTAGGGGCTCAATGTAGATATCAAATAACAATGGGGATAATGGGCAACCCTGGCACGTACCTCTATTTAGCTCAAAACTAGTGGTCAAGATACCATTAAGACTCAGTTTTGCGGTAGGGGATCTATACAATAATTTAAGGATGTTTATAAATCTTTCCCCAAAGCCCATCCTTGTCAGAACCTTCCAGAGAAAGCGCCACTCCAGCCTGTCAAAGGCCTTAGAGGCATCCAGTGACAGGAAGGAGCGGGTGGTCCCCCCAGGGGCCTGTATGTTGGCAAAGAGCCGATGCAAATTATAATGCGTGCCCTTATTTTGAATAAAGCCATTCTGATCTGGATGGACAATGGAGGAAATAACCCTGGAAAGCCTTGTGGCCAGAATCCTTGAGAGGAGCTTTACATCTGCATTAAAGCAGTGAGATCGATCTATACGATCCCAGATCTGCAGGGTCCTTACCTTTTTTTGGGATTAATGTTATTACGGCTTCCATCATTGAGTCTGGCAGTTTCCCATCCTCCACCGATTCAGCAAAGACCCCCAACAATCTAGGGAGAATAAACTCCTTGTATTTACTATAAAATTCATATGGGAGTCCGTCTGAACCGGGGGTGGAGTTACCTGAACATAATTTGATTGCCCCCTCAAGTTCCTGAATCGAGAACTCTATCTCCAATGTTTTCTTTTGGGCCAGAGTGCTAGTTGGAAAAACAATACTATCGAGGTAAGAGTCCATCATTTCATCTGTAATCTTAGTCTCAGCTTTATAAAGATCTAAAAAATAATCCAGAAAGGTCTTCTTTACAGAACCTTGTCTACTAACTGTCCTGCAGTTGGCCAGTCGGACATTGTCTATATATATTTTTTGGACTCTTGACTCGAAATCACTGTCGATAAGAGTTTTCCAGGTCGCCCTGACTCTGAAAAATATTTTTGCCCCTTAAAGAATAGCCTTTGTTGGGCCTTATCCAGCAAAAAATTAGAGTATGCTTGCGTGCTCATTTGCATATTTTCCCTATTCTCCTCAGTCTTATTTATATAAAAGGATTGTGTGGCTGAGGCTGCTAGTTCTTCTAAGTTTCAGTTTTTTTCCCATACTCCTTTCTAAGGTTCGCTATATTACTGACCATTATTCCCCTCATATAGGCCTTAAAAGTGTCCCATACCACCTGGATTTTTACTGAGCCGTAGTTATCCCAAAATCTGTCAATTTTTAATTTTGTATTATTTCATGTTTCTTTATTAGTGATAACCAATACTGATTTAGTCTGAATGGGGGTCTCTCTATATATTTCTCCTGGGTGACAGAGTTCAAGGAGTAAGGGTAAATGGTCTGAGAATGATCTGGTTTCATACTGCATTCATTTTACAAGTCTCACATATTTTCTGTTCATCAAGGCAAGGTCTATTCTGGACATAGATTTACCTAATTTACTAATACATGAATAAGCCCTTTTCCCATCACCTAAATATCCCTAAAGATCTTCGAACCCGGCCTCAGAACAGAACCGTGCCAAGGGAGACCCCTGACCCCCGTGTCTCCCTTGATCCCCGTAGAAACCCTATCCAACACAGGATTAATAACAGTTGAAATCACCAATAATCAATGATGGACACTCTGGCCATTTATCCATAAATGATAGAAGAGAATTGAGGACTATAAAAGAAAATGGCGGTGGAATATAGACAAAGGCCAAAATACATGTCCTCCCCATCAACCTGCAGTATAGATAAACAAATCTCCCTTGCTGGTCGACAGAGGATGCCTCGCGCACAAAATCAATCGTTCTATGTATATAGACAGTGACACCCCTAGAGTAGCTGGAAAAGGTGGAGTGATATATGTGTGTGCAGCCCATCCCCTGCCGACCGCCCTGGCGGTCTCCCCAGTAAGGTGCGTTTCCAACAAACATACTATGCAAGACGCATCACAGCCCAAATCCCACCCCCCATACAGGTAAATCCACCACATATTGTAGCAGATTTCTCTCCTATGACCATCCCTCCCACACTCCCCCCTACTTGGCACCTCCCCGCTAGATAACAGTGAAAATTGAAAATATAGACACGCTCTGCCAATTATTATTCCCCGTGGACCCTAGGACCACTTCGATCACATATTTCGTTCAAGCCAGTCCGCGGCTTTGTCGGGGTATCAAAAAATAAGGTTGTGTCCTTATAAATAATCCGAAGTTTTGCTGGGAACATAAGGGAATATTTAATATCCCTATCTCTTAGCCTCTTTTTAACCATCATAAACAAGCGTCTTTTCTTGGACATCTTTCGAGAAATCGGGGAAGGCCAGTCTGCCTCCTTCATATACCACAGGTGGACATTCCCTTGCCCTTCTCAGTAACGTATCTCTGTCCCTTGAAGTCAACATTTTAACAATAAGTGTCCGAGGTCGTCTCCCAGGGATTGGTTTGCCACCTGGGACCCGATGAGCTCTTTCTATCATAAAAAGTGAAGAGAACGAATCCCTCCCAAAGTTCAAGGATTAGAGTCTGTATAAATTGGGTAGGATTCTTATCTTCGGCGCCCTCTGGGACCCCCAGGATTCTCACATTGTATCTTCATGATCTATCTTCCAGATCCACCGCCTTTTTCTTCAAAAGATTAACCTCTATCTTTAATGAGGAAATTTCAGAGTTTGTTTTTTGGGATTCATTCTGTATAGAAGTCATAGAGCTCACCACATTACTAACTCTGTCTCGAATTTTTGACAAATAGTCTCTGATCAATCCTACGTCAACTTGGATAGACCCGAGTTGGGTTGTGATGCCCTGTATTAAATCCCCATTCCGTTTTACCGCCAACAGTATTTCTTTTAGCGGGGAGGAATTAACACTAGAAATGTCTTCTCCCTCCATTCCCTCCTCCCCTTGAGGGTGTCCAGGGACTTTGAGTTTGTAACTCTCTCTCTCTCTCTTTCTCCTCACAGTTATCAATTTTTTTGGGGCCAGTATCCTTTTGACCCCCCCTCGTATTAACACTTGGAGACCTCAAGAATTGGTCTATTTTCTGCATTTCAGAGGTTTTGGTACCTGCTTTCTGGCCGGAGAGATCTGCCGAGCGCCTGCTAGCTTTTGGAGCCATTCCCCGCATTTTTTTTTTGTATTGCTTCCCCTTTAAATTTTTTTTTTTTTTGTTCTCCCCTCTGTTCTTTTTATATTTATCTTCTTGTTCTCTCTCAGTAGTGGCCCATATGCAATGTAAATTAAGTATGCTTCAGTATACTTTAATTCCTTTTAATTACTTTGTTAGTAGTTAGTACAGTTAGTATAGAGAAGCAGAGGGCGTGGGGGAGCCAAAGGAAGGGGAAAAAAAAGGAGCAATCTCACCCGCTTTTCAGCTCAGTTCTTCGATTGTCCAAATGTCCACAGGGGTCGCACCCGTACGACCAAGGACGCCACTTGATCCCAGAAACACCGCAGGGGCGCCGGAGGAGGAGGAGAGGACCGCGAGAATGGGAGCCAAGTGTCCCAAGCAGGAGGAGCAGCCGACCAGACTCCAGCGGCCGCCAGCGCCAGGACACCGAGCACAGAGCGGACCCGTCCAAAGGAGAAGGGCCCCGTCCCCCGCAGGAAACAAACAACCAGGGGACACACTGGGAGAACAGCATCCAGGATCCCAGACGCAGCAGGAGACCCCCGACTGATTCAGCTAACAGCGCTCCCCCCCCCCCCCCCCGCCAGCCAGAAAGCAGACGCGGACGGAAATTCAAGAGGGAGCGAGGGACGGACCAGGCAAGGCACCAGGATAGCGTCGAGAAGTCTTCAGTCCAGACGATCCCAAGCAAGATGGAGCATAGAGGTGAAGTGGTGGAGACAGGGAATCAGGAGAGCCGGGGAAGCAAACACCGCTAGGGGAGAAAGGAATCAGGAGGCTACGGCACCATGGAGGCAAGGCGGCAGCAGGGACACCAGGAGCAGCAGGGGTAGCCGAGCCACGGGGAAAGAGGAGGGCGTGACGCACTAAGTCTGCGTCATCCCCGTCCCGTCCGCCTCTATTGGAGAGGTGCTCTTACACTCTTAAAAAGTGTTGAACACTAACGAGGAATTCCAGCATCCTGGTCAAGAAATCAACCATCGTAACAAAAGGTCAGGAGCTTATTCAAATCAGCATTTATAAATCCTGTTATATGCAAGGACACAAGAGACCAACAAAGTAGAGCATATTGATACCTTGTTGATAGCTGTTGATAGCTGTGGATAGTCAGGATGTAACTGCTGAACAGATATCTGCACATAATGAAGAAGATCTCATCGTACCACCAGACCTGTCCCAGAGAGAAAAACAACATAGTGGGTAATTTCCACAACCCAGGGACACTGCTCAAAGTACAGACAATTCCGCCACCAAAAAGACAGATGAGGCCAACACCAGCACAAAACAGCTTCAGGGCAAGTTGAGCTTTGCTGTGGAGCCATTTGTCGTCCAGAATTCACCACATGTTAAAATAAGACTGAATACAAAAAAAATAAAAATAAAGATCCATCATGAAAAGTCTTCCAGTGCAACAATCTATAACGATTAAGGGTGAGGTCTCGTCTTTACATCATGAGACACTGACCGAAAACTTTGAGAATGGACATGAAAATGGCTGAACCTAATAAAAGCGACACCCAAGCTCCATGGACCATCAGGCTGGGCCATTCCCACTGGCAAAAAATAAAAATAAAAAACTTGGATTAGAAGACAACTGTGTCTTGGTAACACCAGTCCTAGGGAATCCAAAGCTGAAGAGTTCACCAGTAGTAATGATGCCTAACACACAGAGGCAGCAAACATGAGCAATCTCCAGAGCACCTATCCATCCTGAGAAGCAGTGGCCAGAGAAGCATGGTAGATGACATCAACAATGTCCATGATCTCCTGCAGATTCATTTCTACGACTTTAATGCCCGAGTACAGCATGCAAATGAAGCCGGTACACAGGGGTGCATCCAGTCTTTCTGCTGCCTGAGGCGAAAAACTAAAATGCCTTAACAAATACCCCACAGTTGTAGGAGTATCTATGCTGAATTTCTGGAGATGATGGAAAATCCACAATTTAAATGGCAAAATAGCATGCTGAGAAATAATCCTATTAACTTCCTGGAAAATAGCAGGATCAACAGATTTCCAGAAAAGTCCATTAACAATTCAGTTTCTTCTAAGACATGTAGAGTTTTCCAAGGACCAAAAGATTGTTTGTACCTACCGGTTCCTGTCAACTACATTGTACACAACTCCCCAGTAACCACCAGTGATCCACTACACAGAAGAATTGGTTCTTAGCGCACATAGCTGTAGGGCACCAGTAATTAACCATTGGACTTCCTATTTGTTTTTGTCAGTTCTGTAACCCTAATATATTGTTCATAAAACCTGTATAAGGGGAAGGGAGATGTCCGATCTTCATTCTCCCCCCCCCCCCCCCAGAAAGACCACGAATCGTGGTCTATACCACAGACCCAAGCTGCTGCCAAGGACAATAAGATAATGGGTTGCATCAAAAGATGCACGTGATGAGAACACTTTACAAATCACTAGTCAGACCACACATGAAGTAATGTGTACAGTTCTGGGTTCCTGTGTACAAGGCAGACATAGAGCGGGAGAGGGTTCAGAGGAGGGCAACAAAAGTAATAACTGGAATGGGGGTGTCACACACACAGGGGGTGGGGTAGTGACCACTGAACTCCACCCTCACCCCTGTCCCTGCCTCGCAAGTCCTAGCGACAAGGGACAACTGGTCGACAAATCCTTAGCTAGGATAGTGCAGGGAAGACAAACAACACAAACAGAAAGGTCAATCAAGCTGTGTAAAAACCAAGAGAGCAGAAAAGGTACCGAAGGAGCAAGCAAAGAATCGTCAGGACAAGCCGAAGTCAAACCAGGAGAGCACGCCAAGACCAGAGGATGAGACGGACGGGAAATCTGAAGCCAAGCAGGAACAAACAAACCAGGCGAGTATCATGCAGGAAGGACCTCAATAACAGGCAATCTGTGGCCAGCAGATTGCCTGTTTAAATAGAGCGCCAGTGGAGTCATGTGATGTGGCCAGCATCACATGACTACAGAGTTCTGATGCAGCCGAGCAATCAGCTCAGCCCTATTGCGGTTGACGCGAGCGCGCCCCGGCCATCCCAGAACACCGCATCGTGACAGTAACCCCCCTTCACGCGAGGCCACCGGACCCAAGGCCCCAGGCAACAGCTTCTCAGGATGTTCCAAATGATATATTTTTTGATAAGCCTAGTGGCGTGAATATCCTTAGCTGGTACCCAGGACCTTTCCTCTGGTCCATAGCCTTTCCAGTGTACCAGATACTGTAAAGAGTTGCGGACTCTCCTAACATCCAAAAAATTTTAAACCACAAATTCCTCAGAATTATTAACCAGTACTGGCGGCGGAGCAGGTTGTGAAGGAACAACAGGGGTAACATGTTTTTCCAGCAGAGATTTATGGAAGACATTATGGATGTGGAACGAATCAGGTAACCTCAATCTAAATGACACTGGATTGATTACCTCCGTAATCTCGTATGGACCGATAAAACTAGGTGCAAACTATTTGGAGACCACCTTAAGAGGCACATTCTTAGAGGACAACCACACCTGATCCCCAACCTGAAAACCCATCCCCCTAGAACGTCTCTTATTAGCTTTGATTTTTTTATTATTTTGAGCCTTCTCTAGGTTCGACTGAACCTGGGCCCAAACTGTGCACAGTTCATATGAGACCTTATCCGCCTCAGGGTTAGACGAGGAGACAGATGACCCGGAATGAAAACTAGGATGGAAACCGTAATTACAAAAGAATGGGGAGACACCAGCGGAGGAATTAACATGGTTATTAATCGCAAATTCTGCCAAAGGAAGGTATTTAACCCACAACTGTTGATCACCAGAGACATATGACCTGAGAAATTGTTCCACAGACTGAAGTCGCTCCGTCTGCCCGTTACAGGATGATAGGCAGACGAGAAGGACAATGAGATTTGGCACCTCTGAAAGAAGGCTCTCCAAAATCTCGACACAAACTGGACACCCCTATCAGACACAATGTTCTCGGGTACACCATGCAGACGTACAATTTGTTCTACAAATACAGCATTCGAAAGTTTAGCAAGGGGAACAAAATGTACCATCTTACTGAATCTGTCGACCACTACCCAAACCACAGTCTTACCCTCAGCAGGTGGCAGATCCTAGGGGTCGCAGTTCACCAGCAGGACGAGTTCTAGGGGTCTTGGACTTGGCACACACCTCGCAGGCCAACACATAGGACTTGATATCCTTGAACAGGGTGGGCCACCAATAAGACCTGGATACCAACTCCTTAGTACACTTGATACCAGGATGTCTACACAAAACAGAGTCATGATACTAACCCAACAGCCGGAGACGGAATTGCTCAGGAACAAACTTATCTGTTGGTGTGAGTGTCAGGGCCAGATGTTGTTCTGCCTTAAGAGCCGTAAGGTTGGGACACACCTGCTAAAAATACACTAGCTGGCAATATGGTTTCAGGCGGTGCGTCCGTAAGCTGAAACTAAACTAAAAGAGAAATTAAAGCATGTGAAAAACAATGCCCATTTGGCATGCCGGGGATTCAACCTCTTAGCAGACTCAAGAAACATCTGATTTTTGTGATCAGTAACAACGGTAACACAATGCTTAGCCCCTTAAAGAAAAGGTCTCCACTTCTCAAATGCCCATTTGTTGGCCAGCAATTGACGATTCCTCACATCATAATTTCTCTCGGTTGGAGAAAATTTTTTGGAAAAGAAGGCACATGGCCTTAAATTGGTAAGACTATCGGGACCTTGAGAGCGGACCGCCTCCACTCCATCCTCAGAGGCACTCCCCTCCACAATGAAAGGTCTCTCTTGATCCGGCTGAATCAAAACTGGGACGCAGCTGAAAGCCTTCTTAAGTATCTCAAAAGCTTTAGTAGCCTTAACAGACCAGTTCTCCAGGTCCACCCCTTTTTTGGTGAGGTCGGTCAAGGGCCTAGCAATTACAGAAAAATTCTTTATAAATCTACGGTAATAATTTGCAAATCCTAAAAAACGTTGCATGGCCTTTAAGGATGATGGCCTTACCCAGTCCAAAATTGCCAATACCTTGCTGTGATCCATTTTAAAAGCATGAGGAGTGAGGACATACCCAAGATACAGAATCTCTTGTACCCCAAAAACACATTTCTCCTGTTTGGCTGCCAATTGATACTTTCTCAAAACCTCCAACACTTGTTTCACATGACATACATGACTCTCAAAATCAGGAGGGGGGGGGGGGGGGGGGGGGGGGAGACCATCAAGGTAAACAATTACAAATTTACCCACGAATGCCCTAAAAATATCATTCATAAAGTTTTGAAACACAGCTGGCGCATTGCTGAGTCCAAAAGGCATTACAAGGTACTCGAATTGTCCAGCTGGTGTATTGAAAGCTGTCTTCCACTCGTCTCCCTCCTTAATTTGAATCAAGTTATATGCCCCCTTCAGATGAATTTTAGAGAACCAGGAAGCTCCCATTACCTGATTAAACAAATCAAGAATCAATGGAAGGGGGTATTGAGTCTGAGGCCTCCATCTTTCTTTTTGACAAAGAAAAATCCTGCCCCTATAGGAGATACAGAAGGCCTAATGTGTCCCTTACTGAGACTCTCTTCAATATAATCTTCCATGGCCTTGTGTTCAGGTCTGGAAAGATTATAGATACATCCTTTGGGATATCTGGCCCCCTCTACCAATTTAATGGTGCAAACATAAGGTCTATGGGGCGGTAGCAACTCCGGGTTCGAGGAGGAGAACACATCAATATATTCCTTTGAGAGTAAAGGCAATGTATTGGATTCTGCTAAGACCCCGCTTGCACTACAGACAAGCAAGAGTCGCATTCAACCCCCCATTTCACCAATTCCCCCTTGCTCCAGTCAATAATGGGGTTATGCAACTGGAGCCAAGGAATTCCCAGTACCACCTCTACTGGTAAGTTTTCTAGAACCAACAGAGAACACATTTCAGAGTGACACACCCCCACAGTCAAGGATATCTCAGGGGTAGAATACTTCACAGTACCACCCACCAGGGGGTGGAATCGATAGCCATGATGTGGATGGGAGTGGGTAGTGTCAAAATCGGAATACTGAACTTTAATGCAAACCTCATATCAATAAAGTTGGCAGCAGAACCTGAGTCATTGAACGCATTACCAGAACATTTGTTAATACCCATGGAGACAGTAATAGGTACTAATAACTTTTTCTTGACCACATTAGGAAATATCTGGTTCTTAAGCTCCCCTGTCTTGGTAGATTTATCAGAAGAAGGTTTCTTGGAGCATCGGTTTATCCAATGATCTGACCCGCCACAATAGAAACAAGCCCCTTGTTGGCGACGCTGATCTCCGAGTCATCCCGACCTGCATAGGTTCCTCAAGAGAAATTGGCTCTGCTCACAGGACAGACCTCTGACTGGAGCACCTCCTGGGAAAAAAAGCAAACATTCCTGCCGGCTCTCCCGAACCTCGTCTGTCAAGTCGAACAGCGAGTGTCATAGTCTCCTCTAATGTCTCAGGAAGCTGGTAGTTCACTAACAAGTCTTTGAGATTTTCAGACAACCCTGACCTGAACTGGCTTTTTAGGGCTTGTTCATTCCAGCCAGAAGGAACACACCATCTCCTGAACTGGGTACAATACTTTTCGGCTGATTGGTCTCCCTGTACCAAAGCCTTCAGAGCGGTCTCAGCTACCATGGCCCTGTCAGGTTCATCATACAAGGTACCTAGGGCCTGGAAGAACCCCTCGACAGAGCCAAGACAACCAGCGTCAGCAGACAAGGAAAAAGCCCAATACTAGGGATCTACCTGGAGAAGGTCGATTACTACGCCCAGGCGCTGGCTCTCAGAACTGGATGACAAGGCGCGTAATCTGAAATAAAGTTTACAATTATCTTTGAAAGACAGAAATTTTCTACGATCACCTGAGAACGGTTCAGGAAGCTTAATCTGAGGCTCTATATGATGACTAGATACATGCGGAGTGGAGGCAATCTGTCCTGACTCATGTAACTGGAGCTTCATCTCTAATTCCTGAACCATCTGAGTCAAATTAGAAACATGCTCGGTCAGGGTAACCAAAGGATTCATGATAACAGTGATAATGCAGGCCTGTTACACACACAGGGGGTGGGGTAGTGACCATTGAACTCCATCCTCACCCCTGTCCTTGCCTACTTGCCTCGCAAGTCCTAGCGACAAGGGACAACTGGTCGACAAATCCTTAGCTAGGATAGTGCAGGGAAGACAAACAACACAAACAGAAACGTCAAACAAGCCGCATAAAAACCAAAAGAGCAGAAAAGGTACCGGAGGAGCAAGCAGAGAATAGTCAGGACAAGCCGAAGTCAAACCAGGAGAACACGCCAAGACCAGAGGATGAGACGGATGGGAAATCGGAAGCCAAGCAGGAACAAACAAACCAGGTGAGTATCATGCAGGAAGGACCTCAGCAGATTGCCTGTTTAAATAGAGCGCCATTGGAGTCATGTGACGTGGCCAGCGTCACATGACTCCTGAGTTCTGATGCAGTCGAGCGATTAGCTTGGCGATCAGCCCTATTGAGGTTGTCATGGAAACGGGCGACGCTGGGCACGCCGATGACGTGAGCGTGCCCAGGCCCTCCCCGCTTCCCAGAACACCGCATCGTGACAGGGAAGACTACAGTACCTTGAAAGATCAAAATTAGGGTTATTCACGTTAGAAAAAAGACGACTGAGGGGAGATCTAATAACTATGTATAAATATATCAGGGGTCAGTACAGAGATCTCTCCCATCATCTATTTATCCCCAGGACTGTGACTGACGAGGGGACATCCTCTGCGTCTGGAGGAAAGAAGGTTTGTACACAAACATAGAAGAGTTCAAGTGGGGCCTAGATGCATTTCTGGAGTGTAATAATATTACAGGTTATAGTTACTAGGGCTGCAGCCATCAACTATTTTTGTAATCGAGTATTCTATTAATACAACGATTAATCTCTCAGAGCGCCTGCGCCGAATGAAGACACGTAAGGCGCAGGCGCGGGATTTGAAATTCTGACAGGGCCAGCCGGAGGAGGAGAGCGCTCGCTGGCCCTGTCAATCAACTGGAGGAGGGGGCGTTTTTATAAAAAGAGGAGGGGGCATTTTTTTAAAAAGAGGATGCGGCGGCTATCAGCAAGTAGACGCCCTACTTGCTGGTAGTGAAGTAATTTGCATATTTTAAAAGCTCGATTTTTAATCAAACGAAGCCACAGAACAAGGTAAGAGCCCTATATAGGGAATAGTCGTCCAATAAGGATTTTAATATGCCCAAAAATGAAAAATTAGTTTTGGGGGGTGACAGAAGCCCTTTAAAAGGGGTTGTCCCAATATTTAACCTATCCTTTATCCATAGTAGGGGGATCAGCTTCCATGGGTGGGTCTGAACACTGGGACACTCAACAATCATGACAATAGTGGTCCCGAGTCCCCCCAGTATGAACTTACTGGCGGGTGAGTATGCCACTACCGCACCATTCATCTTTATGGGGCCATCTCCGATGGGTTCACAGAGAATGATTGGAGGGGCAACACCACTGCACCATTCTTATGGGGGACCCAGGACGCCAGTTCTCATGATCAGTGGCAGACTAGGACGTACTTTTTGGACACTTTTAGACATTATATAACTCCAGTGTTATTTATTCAGGAGGAAAGGACAAACATCTGGTAAGCAAACTATTCTAATAAAAAAACAGCGGTCGACATGAGGATTTATTAGATTGGATTCACAAGCGGCAGATTTAGTTGTAGACATTTGTGACTTTTGGCAGCAAGCACATACAGCAGATTTCAGACAGCTGCAGAAATGTCGGCAACAAAGCTGCAGAGAGAATTAGCCCTTAGACACAAGACCGAGTCTATACTGCAGTCTGCAAACAGCGGATCCGTAAAATACGGACACCTTCCATGCGCACTCCGCATTTTTCTCCCTCCCATTACTAGTCATTAAGTGATTATTCTTGTCCGTAATCCGAAGACGACTAGGACATGTTCTACAATTTGTGGATGTGGACAGCACATCGATGACATCTGTGTGCCGTCTGTATTTTTTGTGGACCCATACAAATAAAAGGATCCGTGTGCAATACACAGATCAGACGTGGATGCAAAATACAGTCATGTGCATGAGCCCTTAGTACAACTGATACTAGAAGAGTTAACCCTTAATCATCTAATAAATGCCATCTTAAACGCTTTTCTGGTGGAGTTTAATAAGGGATCAGGGATTAATTATTTTCTAGAACGAGTCTTCCTAAAGGGAATTTGTGTTTATTTAGAAGCAGACGCTAAGGGAATAGCAAGAGATAGGATGCCTAGTCTGATACTTGGCAGAAGGTAAAAGCTTCTTTTATCTACTATCACCCCCCCATGGGAAGTCATAAGACGACTGGTGCAAGCATTTACCTGCACAACAATGCAAAGAAGAGAAGAATATGAGGGTGGTCTCCTGCTGACCAGAAGAATGGGTAGATGTTCTGACCTGATGCGTCTAGTGTTGTACCAGGGGGATGACAAGCACTGAAATACCTGATATTGCACATGGGGGTGGATGGTGGGGAGAGGGATACAACGCACATTGCTGACACATGACTGGCACAAGCCTAATTGGAAACATAGGGGGTCCAAAGTCAGGTCAATGTCCATATTGGTTTAGGGTCTTCAAGATTTCTGCCACATTCAAGGCAGCTCTATACATTGGAGTGTGTTGACTGAAACTTGAAAATGTCACTCCATAATAGGGTATACAAAAGTCAAAATGAGGTCCTTCCATGTGCGGAGGGGAGAGTCACTGTAGAAGTCGGCTCTGGAGGACTTGGTGAAGACATTTATTACATGGTTGGACATCAACTTCAATGGATGTTGCATAATATTTCATAATGACCCAACAACTGAACATCATTACAAGCAGAATTTCAATAGTTACTATCAGTAGTAAAGGGAACAGGTTTTGCACTGAATAAAGTTGTGACAGGAGGTCCACAGGCCCCCTTACCCCATGACCCAAAAGCGGACTGTATTGCTACTTCCTGACCAGGCCTAATTTTGCAAATCTGACATTATCCAAGCCATTTAGAGATTGTTTTCTTGTGACATATTGTACTCCATATTAATGGTAAATTTGAGTTAATATGTTTTACCTTTATTTATAAAAAATAAAAAAAATCCAAAAAAATAAAGAAAATGTGCAAAAATTCCCTGTTTTCTAAATTTGAATCTCTCTGCTTTTTAGGGTACTTTCACACTAGCGTTTTTGTTTTCCAGTATTGAGTTCCGTCACAGGAGCTCAATACTGGAAAAAAAAACTAATCAGTTTTATCCTAATGCATTCTGAATGGAGAGCATCAGTTCAGTCCCTCATGTTTTTTGGACGGAGAAAATACCACAGCATGCTGCAGTTTTCTCTCCAGCCAAAAATACTGATCACTTGCCGGAATGCCGGATCTGGCATTAATTTACATTGAAGTGTATTAGTGCCGGATCCGGCATTAAGTGTTCCAGCAAAACGGATCCGGCTTTCTGGTCTGCGCATGGAACACATCAAGGGTTAACAACAAAATAAACCTCAATATTTATTACCTTGATTCTGCAGTTTGCAGAAACACCCCATATGTGGTCATATACCGCCTTATGGTTTTTGGAGGGTAGATTTTGCTGGAATGGGCTTTGCGCACCATGTTGCACTTGAAGAGGCCCTGAGGTAACCCCACAGTGAAAACCCCCAAAAAGTGACATTGTAAACTACACCACCCAAGGAATGTTTAAGGGCTGTAGCAAGAACTTCACTTAACAGGTGTTTCATAGAATTTTAATACTTGGGTGTGAAAATGAAAATTACATTTTATTTTTATTTACAAGAAAATGGTGCTTTAGGCCCAAACTTTCTTTTTCACAAAAGATAATAGGAGAATATCCCCCAGAATTTGCTACCAACTTTCTCCTGAATACAGCAACTCCTCAATTGTGGTCATAAACTGATATTTGGGGATACGCCAGGGCTCAGAAGGGAAGGAGTGGCATCTGGATTTTTAAGAGCCATACCTTTTTTTTATTTTTTATTAAGCTGCGTGAGGGCTTATTTTGTGCGAGACAAACTGTCTTTTTTATTGGCACCATTTTAGGGTATATTTGGCTTTCTGGTTGCTTGTTATCTCATTTTTGTGAGATTTTGGTGTCATTTTACAGTTTTTTTTTTTTATACCGTCCACTTGAGGTAAATCATGTGATATTTTTATAGATCCGGTCATTACGGACACCACTATACCAGTTTCTTTTTTAACATTTTACACAATAAGCACATTTTTAGGAAAAAAATAAATCATGTTTTAGTGTTGCAATTTTCATACAGCCATATATCTAAAAAAAATTCTGGCTATGATCTTGTGTGGGGGCTAATTTTTTTGCGGAATGAGGTAACATTTTGATTGCTACCCTTTTGGCGTACATGCGACTTTTTGATTGATTACCATTATGTTTTTTTGGGAGGTGAACTCACTAAAAAGTCTGTTTTGGCGCAATGTTTATTTATTTGTTTACGGCGTTCACCTAATGGGGTAGATCATATAATATTAATATAGAGCTGGTCGTTGCAGACGTGGTGATATGAAATATGTCCATTTTATTTTTTTCTTCTATTTTTGATAATTTTTTAAAGAACTGATTTTGGGGGATTTTTTTTCAATTTTTTTTATGTGAAACTTTTTTTTTTATTTTATTTTTTCAAAACACTTAATTTTTTATTTTACACTTTGTGTCCCCCCATAAGGTCATACAAGACCTGGGGAGTACATTTAACCACACTTTCTTTTAAATTGATTTCTCCTGTAACTGGGGCCGACATAGTAGCCTCAGTTACAGGGGAAATACACCCCCCAGAGAGGCTGTACAGCAGTATACAGCGCTGTACAGCCTCAGTGCAGGGCTGATCAAGGTCTGTGGAAGACCAGACAGCTCCTGCACTCACCCGGCCCCGGGCCGGGACAGGAAGTGGCACATTGCTTCCTCAGCTGTATACACATCGCTCGTTCAGCACTGTGTACACAGCGATCTAGAAGGCAGGGACACCCAGGAACTGTCCCCGACTTCTCTCTGGGGTGCGCTACTGTCACTGAGAGCTGGCCCCCCACTCAGCAGTTGCACGTCTGAAAGGACATTCCAGAACGTCCATTCAGAGATAAACCCGATTTGCCAGGATGTTTATAGTCAATGGGCGGTCGGGAAGTGGTTAAGGCTCCTCCTCCTGACACTGCATGGCAGTGTGTGTATCCAGAATCCTCCTCCATGGTCTCCTGCTCTCTTCTCTGAATGGAAGACTGAGGATACACATGCCATGCAGAGTCAAGCAATAAGAATGGGAAGCTGGGGACCCACAGTGCAGGGGGTATAATAACTACACTACAACTGTGTGGAGGCACGGAGAGGGGGCCTAGCAGCAGGAAGAGGAGTGTGAATTGAGAGACTTGTCATGACTGGAAGAAATCATGGTGGTCTGGTCAGATGGAGAAGAAAAGGGAACATGAATGACTCCAATTAGAGACAATGTCACCTGTGAGTCACTGGATGTAACCGAACGGTCATTGATCACTGTGTAGAACTGGGATCCGACCATTATTTGGAGGCACTACAATACCTAGAGAGCTGCTGTACCCAAAGCTGTTGTGTTAGAAAAGTAGTCTTAGACCCCTGTCACACGTCTGTGATGCCCATGACAAGGCGGTCAGTGTTTCATCCGTGAATATGTGGAGGATCCACTGTTGTTCCGTTTCCCTTTTTTTCCGCTATCCGTGTGTCATCCTCATCCCATATGCACTGCTAGGCTAAGAAAGGGATTTCCAGAGGATCTCCTATCAGTGGTCAGTGAAAACCACTGACCAAACATGGATGCCATCATTTCATAGAAGCATAGACTTCAATGGGCGCATTTGATCCAAATCACAGACCAGAGTATGGTCGGTGGGGGAAAAAAAAAGAAGTGTGATTGAATATACACATTTGGGGATATTAATCCATTTACACCACGATAGTGGTGTAAAAAAGTTAGATTATGGCACACACTATATGTGCACCATATTTTGAAACTTTTTAAACTTAAACACTTTTCCAAAAGTGCCAAGGAAAGGGGGCGGGGCTTTGCCCGGCCCACCAGATTTACTATAACTTTCAAGTAGCGGAAGTAATAGCTGAAGTCTATACAGCCTGTAGTAGACTTCAGAATTTGCTGCGCGGCAGGGCAATGTGTGTCTTTAATTTATTAAAGGGGTTTTCAGTGACCTTAATACTAATGACCTATCCTCTGGTGCATTTCACGCCACTGCAGGGAGATCAACACTGCAGTATGGAGGCTTTATAAATGTCCCTCATTACATTAGTTGCGGATAGACCACTGACCTGGTAATTTCTATGTGGCCATCAGGGGTGGACTGGGAAATTAAAGTGGCCTTGGGAAAAAACAAACCAAAAAAAAACTAAGGATACTTTCACACTTCCGTTGCCTGATCAGGCAAACTGTATGCAAACGCATGTCATTTTTTCTGACTGATCAGGCATTTCTCAGACTAGGCTACTTTCACACTAACGTTTTTCTTTTCCGGCACTGAGTTCCGTCCTAGGGGCTCAATACCGGAAAAGAACTGATCAGTTTTATCCCCATGCATTCTGAATAGAGAGCAATCCGTTCAGGATGCATCAGGATGTCTTCAGTTCAGTCTTTTTGCCTTTTCAGGACGAAGATAATACCGCAGCATTCTACGGTTTTATCTCCGGCCCAAAAAAAACATTCATTCAAAATACTGGAATGCTGGATCAGACCAGTAAAAATGTGAAAAAAATAAAATGCAGGATCAGGCATTTCAATGCATTTGTAAGACGATCAGGATCCTGATCAGTCTTACAAATGCCATCAGTTGGTATATGTTTTGCTGGATCCGGCAGGCAGTTCTGGCGACGGAACTGCTTGCCGGATCACTCTGCCGCAAGTGTGAAAGTAGCCTTATCAGGATCCAGATCAGTCCGAAAAATACATTGCAATACCAGATCCGTTTTTCTGGTGTCATCCGGCAAAACTGATCCGGTATATATTTTTTTCACATCTTTAAAAGTCTGCGCATGCGCAGACCGGAATACCGGAACAGTCAATGCGGCAATTTGAATGCCGGATCAGGCACTAATACATTCCTATGGAAAAAAATGCCGGATCCCGCATTCAGGCAAGCGTTTAGTTTTTTTTGGCCGGAGATAAAACCCCTCCAGCCCTATTGTACTATGCATTCTGTATTCAGAATGCTATTATTTACCTTATAAGGCTACTTTCACACTAGCGTACGGAGCGGGTCCGTCTGATGTCTGCTCAGACGGATCCGCTCCTATAATGCAGACGTTTGCATTAGGGATCGACCGATATTGATTTTTTAGGGCCGATACCGATAATTTGTGAACTTTCAGGCCGATAGCCGATAATTTATACCGATATTCTGGGAATTTTCATTTTTGAGAAAAAAAAAAAATTCCTACACAAATCTGCTGAAAATTAATATGTTTATTGTTAATGTGTATTTTTTTGTTTATTGTTAATGTATATTTTTTTTTTTATAAATCTTTTTCATTTATACTTAATATTTTTGTGTTTTTTTTTTACTAACTTTTAACCCCCTTAGGGACTAGAACCTTTGTCCTATTCACCCTGATAGATCTCTATCAGGGTGAATAGGATCTCACACTGTCCCTGCTGCTCTGTGCATAGTGCACACAGCAGCATGGAGCTGAACATGGCAGCCAGGGCTTCAATAGCGTCCTGGCTGCCATGGTAACCGATCGGAGGAGCAGGGGAGAGGGGATCCTGTGGCCACTGCCACCAATGATTAATACTGGGGGGGGGGGGGGGGGGGGGGGGGGGGGGGCGCACTGCGCCACCAATGTTTTTACTATTGGCCGGGATTGGGATGGGGGTGGGGGGCGCACTGCGCCACCAATGATTAATACTGGGGGGCTTGGGGGGGCGCACTGCGCCACCAATGAAGATAAGTCTCTCGATCATATACGGGAGGCGGGAGCTGGCTGCAGAATCACATAGCCGGCTCCCGACCTCTATCAGCGGTAGCTGCGATCCGCGGCACCTGAGGAGTTAACTACCGCGGACCGCAGCTATTGCTCATAGGAGGTCGGGAGCCGGCTATGTGATTCTGCAGCCAGCTCCCGCCTCCTGTATATGAATGAATGAATGAGAGGCTTATCTTCATTGGTGGCGCAGCGGCCACAGCCCCTCCCCTCCTCTTATGTTCTATCCCCTCATTGGCGGCAGCGGCAGCAGCAGCACAGGGGGAGGAGACACTGCTTCCTTCTCCCCTGTGCTGCGGAGGGAACACAGAGAGCTGAGAGCAGCGCGTTCTGTGTTCCCCATACGTTATCGGTATATCGGCAAAATTGATGCCGATAACGTTCAAAATCCTCAATATCGGCCGATAATATCGGCCAAACCGATAATCGGTCGATCCCTAGTTTGCATCCGTTCAGAACGGATCCTTCTGCATTATAACTTAGAAAAATTTCTAAGGGCTCTTTCACACCTGCGTTATTGTCTTCCGGCATAGAGTTCCGTCGTCGGGACTCTATGCCGGAGAATCCTGATCAGGATTATCCTAATGCATTCTGAATGGAGAGAAATCCGTTCAGGATGCATCAGGATGTCTTCAGTTCCGGTACGGAACGTTTGTTGGCCGGAGAAAATACCGCAGCATGCTGCGCTTTTTGCTCCGGCCAAAAATCCTGAAGACTTGCCGCAAGGCCGGATCCGGGATCAATGCCCATTGAAAGGCATTGATCCGGATCCGGCCTTAAGCTAAACGTCGTTTCGGCGCATTGCCGGAGCCGACATTTAGCTTTTTCAGAGTGGTTACCATGGCTGCCGGGACGCTAAAGTCCTGACAGCCATGGTAAGTGTAGCGGGGAGCGGGGGAGCAGCATACTTACCGTCCGTGCGGCTCCCCGGGCGCTCCAGAGTGACGTCAGGGCGCCCCAAGCGCATGGATCACTTGATCACATGGATCACGTCATCCATGCGCATGGGGCGCTCTGACGTCATTCTGGAGCGCACGGACTGTAAGTATACCGCTCCCCCGCTCCTACTATGGCAACCAGGACTTTAATAGCGTCCTGGGTGCCATAGTAACACTGAAAGCATTTGGAAGACGGTTCCGTCTTCAAATGCTTTCAGTACACTTGCGTTGTTACGGATCCGGCAGGCACCTCCGGCAACGGAAGTGCATGCCGGATCCCAACAACGCAAGTGTGAAAGAGGCCTTAGTGTGAAAGTAGCCTGAGCGGATCCGTCCAGACTTTACATTGAAAGTCAATGGGGGCGGATCCGTTTGAAGATTGAGCCATTATGGTGTCATCTTCAAACAGATCTGTCCCATTGACTTCCATTATAAGTCTGGACGGATCCGCTCGCCTCCGCACGGCCAGGCGGACACCCGCTCACGGCGAGCGGAGGCTGAACGCTGGCAGACGGATGCATTCTCAGTGGATCCGCCTCCACTGAGAATGCATTAGGGGCCGGACGGCTGCGTTCGGGGCCGCTTGTGAGCCCCTTCAAACGGAGCGCACGAGCGGACACCCTGAACGCAGGTGTGAAAGTAGCTAACCATGTTATAAGGGAAAATAATACAATTACACAACACCAAACCCAAACCCGAACTTCTGTGAAGAAGTCCGGGTTCAGGTCTGGGTACCAAACATGCCGATTTTTCTTACGCGCATGCAAAACACATTTAAATGCTTTGCACTCACGTGGAAAAAAAATCACGCATTTTCCCGCAACGCACCCGCATCCTATCCGGCGCTCACACGCAAGGCCCGTGTGAAAGAGGCCTTAGGATAAAACTGATCAGTTCTTTTTCCGGTATAGAGCCCATAGGATGGAACTCTATGCTGGAAAGAAAAACACTAGGCCCCGCCTACTAGGCGGGGCAACACAAGTAGGCGGGGTCAACAATACCATAGTGCAAAATACCATCCCAGCAGAACCAAGTAAGGCTACTTTCACACTTGCATTGGTAACTCCGGTATGGAGGATCTCAATACCGTTATTAAATGGATCAGTTTTGATTTTGCGCATCAGGATGCATCCATTCCATTAGGATGCAGTTGTGTGGGGGAAAAAAAAACAACGGTCACTAAATACATTGAAACCCTATGGACCTACATTGAAAATATGGACCCTTAAAAACCGGATCAGTCACAATTGACTTAGGGTACTTTCACACTTGCGTTAAAGTTTTCGGGTATTGAGTTCCGTCCTAGGGGCTCAATACCGGAAAAGAACTGATCAGTTTTATCCTAATGCATTCTGAATGGAGAGCTTTCTGTTCGGGATGCATCAGGAGTAGTGTTGAGCGAACTTCTGTTTTAAGTTCGGCGTCTAAAGTTCGGCTTCCGGTTAGCGGAGAATCCCGAATTCCGTTGTGGTCCGTGGTAGCGGAATCAATAATGGCCGATTATTGATTCCGCTACCACGGACCACAACGGAATTCGGAATCCATATCGGGATTCTCCGCTAACCGGAAGCCGAACTTTAGACGCCGAACTTAAAACAGAAGTTCGCTCAACACTAATCAGGAGGTCTTCAGTTCAGTCCCTCTTACGGCATTTGTCCCAGAGAAAATACTGCAGATGCCTGTAGTATTTTCTCCATCCAAAAATCGGATCCATCTACAAATGCTACCCGTTTGCACACCGGATTCCGGATCCAGCAGGCAGTTCGGTGACGGAACTGTCTGCCGGATTTTCACAACGCAAGTGTGAAAGTACCCTTACATTGTTTTCAGTGCCGGATCCGTTTTTTTTTTATGACCAGACACAGAACTACCGCTTGCTGCTAGAACGGAAGAGATCCATTCAGAATGCATGAAGACTAAATGGAAACGGGATCTCAATACCGGAAAACAACAAACCAAGTGTGAAAGTAGCCTAACACCGTGTAGCACAATACACTGCCCCAAAATCTGTCCTTCTGTGGTGGCAATCAATAGCTACCATCTTCTGTCCTCCTGATATGGACCAGGGGTCTAGGAGGCGAGATGCGGCCACAGCAGTTGGATTCAGAAGGGCATGTGCGGTTGCGGGCCTGGTAGCGACAGAGGAGGGCTTGGGTGGCCCCCTGGGGCATTGGCCCACCGAGAGAAATTTCCCTGTAGGTTCTATAGCCAATCCATACCCTGCGGCCATACCGACATCAGTTTTTTTTGGCAGATCCATGTGACTGCTCAGCAAGTTATAGAATACGTCCTATTCTTATCTGTATGGAGAACAGCCATGTCTATGGATGGGAGTGGGAAGATGGGGGGGGGGGGGTGGGGGGGCAAGCTGCACAAATCAGCCATTAACATTGTGCTTTATGCTAATATACATAGCTACTTTTTCCAAGATTTTTTTAAACTAGCTTCCTCTACATATCTTCATACCATCATCACAATGTATAAAACTGAATGTAGCCAGTAAAGCAGGTGAGGAGGCTCCATGCAGAGAGGCGGCCAGCACCAGAGCAGCCCGATGATGGGAGCCGACATCATCACTAGCACGGAGCACAAGACACACCTGGCGGCACCTACCTGGCCCGTACAGCCAGAGCTCCCTCTCCACACCTCCGAGGACGTGGAGAGCCCCGGCGTCCTCCTCCGGCTCCGCTGTACTCATCGCGATGCGGTGAGGCAGTGGTGAGCTGTGGGACACAGACGCAGCGGAGCAGCGGCCCCCAGGTTGCATCCATCTCCAGGGGCGCCCACCACTGCTCTCCCCCGCCAAAGTCCTAGCGCGCCGGCTGCACGCACCACCTCCTGCTAATAACTCTTCCCCATTGGCCTCAGTGTCATTATCCATCAGGTGCTTGCCCTAATGCTACAGGCTTCCCATGGTGGTGATGTTCCTCAAAAGCAACCTACAAACAGGAGTGTAGATCAGGAGGAGCATAAACAGGACGGTAGGGGCTCATTCACACCGCTGACCCTTGTGGAGGATTGCTGGGACATAGATTGGCAGTTAGGCCAGATTCCAGACAGTGGGCACTGCATGGAAATGCTCCTTTTGGGAGTGGGAATTCCGCTAGTGAACTCTGCTCCTCTGACCCCAACAGCGCTGCGGAGTATGTCAGCGCTATAGAAGGAATACACATAACTTATAATGCCCCTGGTCTCTGCTGGACCTCAGACAAAATAAAATAAAATTGACATGTGCAGATTTTAGGAACTCCGCGCAGAAAAATCTGTTTATAAGGCTGAAAAACGAATCTGTCCATCCAGTCGGCTGTTATCCTGCAAGTCGGTCCAGAGAAAGGCAAAAAAACTGTGCGGTTAGAAGCAATTTTCCCCACTTAAGGGGACCTGTCACCTCCTAAAAACATCCCAAGCCGGCAGCAGTACCTGAGAGCAGCCAGCAGCGTGTTTGTAACCATCATTTTCTTCCTGCAGGTAGATGAAGCAAAAGCTGCCTCTAGTCAGGCGGGAGGTCACAGAGGCAGCGGCCTCCTTGCTTCAAGTCACGGTAACCACGCCCCCTTCGCTGTGACTGACAGCCGGCAGTTCGGCAAAGGCAGCTGAACTGTCGTGCATATGCGCTGTCAATCACAGCAAGGGGGCGTGGTTACCGTGACTTGAAACAAGGAGGCCGCTGCCTTTGTGACTTCAAGCCTGACTAGAGGTTCCCTTTAACCTGTTGGGGACACATGACGTACCGGTACGTCATGATGCCCTGGTACTTATGGACACATGACGTACCGGTACGTCATGTGTATTTACGATCACCGCCGCGCAGCGGGTGGTGATCGAAACAGAGTGCCTGCTGAAATCATTCAGCAGGCACTCTGTCACAATGCTGAGGGGGGTCCTGTGACCCCCCCCCGCATCAGTGATCGCAACAAACTGCAGGTCAATTCGGACCTGCGGTTTGCTGCGTTTCCGGGTTACTCGGGTCTCTGGTGACCCGATAACCCGGAATAGGATGGTGATCGGTGGTGTGATAATACACCACCAATCACCATCCTGCAATCCTGAGAGGTGATGTTGACATCACCTCTCAGGAGCGCTTCTGATTGGGCTGCAGGGCGGGAGGTTCAAATTATTGCAGCGCTCCGCTCCTCCTCCTTTCTGTGTCAGGGAGTGAGAAGAGAGGAGCCTGCGTCGGATCTGTGCCCAGCAACCCCCTTCCGACCGTCTCACAGTGTGGACCCTAGACCCCCCCAGGGGTGCTGCAGCATGCCCCCCTTCCCCCTCACACACATTTTTTGGGCGCAAGCGGTTTTTGTTTGTTTTTTTGCGTACGCTGACTGTGGCCGGCACTCTTAGCGTCCGGCCACTGTTATCGCATCGCCCACCCCACCGCTGATCAGCTTCGGAAGGCTAATCAGCAAGTTATAATCTTTTCTTTTTTTTCAATTTTTTTGCCTTTTTTTTTTTTTTGGCCTTTATATAGTATTTTTTTTCTGTTAGGTTTAGGGCAAAGTCCGTGAACACCCGTGCCCCCACACACACGCACACTAAATAAAGTTTTCCATGCACGCACGCACGCACGCACACACACACACTCCCCTATGGCTCAGCTTGTCTCCGAGTCTGAGAGCCCCAGTGAGGACGAGGATGACCCCACTTTCCTTTTGTGATCCGCATCCTCCTCATCATCTAGCGATGATGATGAGCCCCCAAGGCGGCGGAGACGCCGCCGCCAGGCGGAGCAAGGGGACCGCCATGCCAGGGACCCTGTGGCCCACACTAGTGCAAGCAGCTCTGGGGCTCGTACTAGTTTTCCGGCCCACCAGATAAGTCCACCTGAGCCCCCTGCCGGTGAACTTGTCTGGTGTACCCCAGAGGATTTTGAGCCTGTGATTCCTGATTTTGTTGGCCAAGCAGGAATCCAGATTCCCACAGTGGGCTTCACTGAATATGACTATTTTAGTCTTTTTTTCAGTGACCACTTTGTGAATCTGATGGTGGAGCAAACAAACTTGTACGCCCATCAGTTCATTGCTCAACACCCGGGCTCCTTTTTGGCTAGGGCCAGTGGCTGGACTCCAGTCAGTGCAGCCGAGATGAGGACATTTTGTGGCCTCGTGCTGCATATGGGCCTAGTCAAAAAACCCAGTGTCAGGCATTACTGGAGTGGGGATATCCTCTACCAGACCCCACTTTACAGTACCGCCGTGACACGCTCCCGTTTTAAGGCCATCCGGAAATGTATGCATTATGCAGATAATGCAGCATGTCCCCCCCCCTCCAAGGTGATCCTGCCCATGACCGCCTGTACAAAATCAGGCCGGTCATCGATCACTTTGGGGCCAAATTTTTGGAGGCCTATGTACCTGGAAGGGAGGTCGCGGTTAATGAGTCTCTCATTGCTTTCAAGGGGAGACTCATTTTACGCCAGTATGTTCTCTCTAAGCGGGCGAGGTATGGCGTGAAGCTGTACAAACTTTGTGAGAGTACCTCAGTGTACACTTACAATTTTCGTGTGTACGAGGGGCGAGATTCCCGTATTCAACCCCCAGAATGTCCCCCCACTCTGGGTGTTAGCGGGAAAGTTGTGTGGGACCTTATGCACCCACTGCTAGATAAGGGTACCACCTGTACGTGGATAAACTTTTATACTAGTATCCCCTTGTTCCAGTCCCTCGCTGCCAAGATCCACGTCCGCTTGTGGGACCGTGTGGAAAATCAACGCGGCCTCCGTACCCTCCCCCTCCAGGTACCTATCCCCAGGGGTGAGACCCGTGCCCTTACCAGTGGAAACCTGTTGCTGGTCAGATATAAGGACAAGAGGGATGTTTCTTGTCCTTGTACTGTCCACAATTCATGGTAACGGCATCACCCCTGTCCCTGTGCGAGGTACCGCGGCAACGGTCCTCAAGCCTGATTGTATCGTCGACTACAATCGGTATATGGGAGGAGTTGATCTCTCTGATCAAGTCATCAAGCCATTTAACGCCATGCGCAAAACCCGGGCATGGTACAAAAAAGTTGCAGTCTACTTGGTACAGGTTGCTTTGTACAACTCTTTTGTGCTGTCCTGGAGCGCTGGCAACACAGGGAAATTCCTCCAGTTCTATGAGGCAGTCCTCAAGGCCTTGATCTTTTCTGACCGGGAAAGAGCAGGCCGGAGTACCTCGGGAACTGGAGGCGCGCGGATAACCCTGGCCAACACTTTCCAGGTGTGGTCCCCCATACTGTAAAGAAGGGATGGACCCAAAAAAGGTGCAGAGTGTGTCACAGGAGGGGGATACGGAAGGACACCACCACTCAGTGTGACACGTGCCCCGATCATCTGGGCCTCTGCATTATTGGTTGCTTCAGGGAGTACCACACTTCCATGGAGTACTAAATTTATAATCCCATTCCCCAATTTTAATTCCATTTAGCCACTGAAAAAAAAAAAAAAAACTATGGTTCTCAGACTTGAGAAACCGCAAAAAAAAATTTTGTTCAAAAATGATATTTTGTCAAACTAAAAGAAATAAAAAAGTTGACATATTAGGTATCGCAGCGTCCGTAAGAATCTGCTCTATAAAAATACCCCATGACCTAACCCTTCAGATGAACACGGTCAAAAAATAAAATAAAACGGTGGCAAAATAAAGGTATTTTTTGTCACCTTACATTACAAAAAGTGTAATAGCAAGTGATCAAAAAGTCATATGCCCCCCAAAATAGTGCCAATAAAACCGTCCTCTCATCCCGCAAAAAATGAGCCAAGACAATCGGCTAAAAAATAAAAATAAAATGGACTCTTAAACTATGGAGATACTAAAATGTTTTTTTTTTGTTTTGTTTAAAAAAGGATAATATAGTGTACAACCCAGGGCCGGACTGGGGATAAAAACCAGCCCTGGAAAAAGTTGCACACCAGCCCCACAGCATTGCGTCATTATTTACTTGTTTATAATAGGAGAAAGCATTCATTTTAAAACACGTGTGTAAACACGAATATGAACTTTGCCCCACGATAGCTCTTTTGTAGAACCCCCATAAAAACTTACAGTTACTTGACTTGGCCCTTGGGGATCTCGGACGCCACTTCAACACTTGGCCGGGGGCCCGGCGGAGCTGATGTTGTGCTTTATCCTAATGAGAAAGATTTCATAATAAGGATTTGGAGAAAGGGCAGAGGGATAGCAGAGCAGGGAGAGGCTGGTGCTGCTACTAGGGGGTCATACCATGGGGGAGTAATAAAGCCCACCATAATGCCCCCCCCCCCCAGTAGTAATAATTCTCCTTATAATATGCAAAACATACCCCTTTGTAATGCCCCCAGTTGAGCTAATGTTCCCATAATGTGCCAATATAAAATACCCCTTCTCAGTGCCCCCGTAGATGACCCCCATAGTGCTCCCCCTTCCCCATAGTACCCACCATAATGTGTCCCAGTATAAAATCCCCCTATACAGAGCCCCCATATAAAATATCTTCTTTTTAGCCTCAGTAGATGCCCCTATAGTGCCCCCCAATAATCTGCAGTAAGATGTACCCCCATAGATGCCCCCAATCATGTGCCAGTAATAAGAGCCCCCCACCATCATGTGCCAGTAGCCAGAGCCCCCCCATATCATGTGTCAGTAGCCAGAGCCCCCCATATCATGTGCCAGTAGCCAGAGTGCCCCCAATCATGTGCCAGAAATAAGAGCCCCCCACCATCATGTGCCAGTAGCCAGAGCCCCCCATATCATGTGCCAGTAGCCAGAGCCCCCCCATATTATGTGCCATTAGCCAGAGCCCCCCCCCATATCATGTGCCAGTAGCCAGAGCCCCCATATCATGTGCCAGTAGCCAGAGCCCCCCCCCATATCATGTGCCAGTAGCCAGAGCCCCCCATTATCATGTGCCAGTAGCCAGAGTGCCCCCATATCATGTGCCAGTAGCCAGAGCCCCCCCCCATATCATGTGCCATTAGCCAGAGCCCCCCCATATCATGTGCCAGTAGCCAGAGCCCCCCCACCATCATGTGCCAGTAGCCAGAGCCCCCCATATCATGTGCCAGTAGCCAGAGCCCCCCATTATCATGTGCCAGTAGCCAGAGTGCCCCCATATCATGTGCCAGTAGCCAGAGCCCCCCCCCATATCATGTGCCATTAGCCAGAGCCCCCCCCATATCATGTGCCATTAGCCAGAGCCCCCCCCATATCATGTGCCAGTAGCCAGAGCCCCCCCACCATCATGTGCCAGTAGCCAGAGCCCCCCATATCATGTGCCAGTAGCCAGAGCCCCCCCATATCATGTGGCATTAGCCAGAGCCCCCCCATATCATGTGCCAGTAGCCAGAGTGCCCCCCATATCATGTGCCAGTAGCCAGAGTGCCCCCATATCATGTGCCAGTAGCCCCCTCATATCATGTGCCAGTAGCCCCCCTTATGTGCCAATAGCCCCCTTATGTGCCAGTAGCCCCCCTTATGGGCCAGTAGCCCCCTTATGTGCCAGTAGCCCCCCTTACCATGTGCCAATAGCCCCCCTTATGTGCCAGTAGTCCCCCTTATGTGCCAGTAGCCCCCTTATGGGCCAGTAGCCCCCCTTAAGGGCCAGTAGCCCCCCTTATCTGCCAGTAGCCCCCCTTATCATGTGCCAGTAGCGCCCCTTATCATGTGCCAGAGCCCCCCCACCATCATGTGCCAGTAGCCAGAGCCCCCCCCATATCATGTACCAGTAGCCAGAGCCCCCCCATATCATGTGCCAGTAGCCAGAGTGCCCCCATATCATGTGCCAGTAGCCAGAGTGCCCCCATATCATGTGCCAGTAGTCCCCCCTTATCATGTGCCAGTAGCCCCCCTTATAATGTGCCAGCCCAGTAGTCCCCCTTATCATGTGCCAGCCCAGTAGCCCCCCTATCATGTGCCAGCCCAGTAGTCCCCCCTTATCATGTGCCAGCCCAGTAGCCCCCCTTATGTGCCAGCCCAGTAGTCCCCCTTATCATGTGCCAGCCCAGTAGCCCTCCTTATCATGTGCCAGCCCAGCCCAGTAGTCCCCCCTTATGTGCCAGCCCAGTAGCCCCCCTTATCATGTGCCAGCCCAGCCCAGTAGTCCCCCCATTATCATGTGCCAGCCCAGTAGCCCCCCTTATCATGTGCCAGCCCAGCCCAGTAGTCCCCCCTTATGTGCCAGCCCAGTAGCCCCCCTTATCATGTGCCAGCCCAGCCCAGCCCAGTAGTCCCCCCATTATCATGTGCCAGCCCAGTATTGTACCTATATAAAAAAAAAAAAAAAAAAACACTTATATTTACCTCCAGCGATGTGATGCGATGCAGGCCTCCTCTTCCGTCTGTGTCCCTCGCTATACGGCTCAGGCGACGCGATGACGTCATCGCGCCGCCTGCACCGGCCTCTGATAGGCTGCCAGCACTAGGCCGGCAGCCTATCAGAGGAACAGGAGGGGACACACCTCTCCCTCCTCTGCCGCAGCACAGGCATCTGTATTGCCATCCTGAGGACGGCAATACAGATGACTATGGAGATGATCGCTTCCACAATGGAGGCGCTTATCTCCTGCTCTGCCCTGCCGCCGGCCGCGGTCGCCCCCACTTGTCACCAGGGCCGCGGCCTTGCGGCACTCAGGCTTGCCGGCCTACCGGGAAATTTCCTGGTATCCCGGCAGGCCAGTCCGGCCCTGGTACAACCTAAATACATTTTTAAAAAGTAGACATATTAGGTATCGCCGCGTCCATAAGAATCTGCTCTATAAAAATACCCCATGACCTAACCCCTCAGATGCACACAGTCAAAAACATAAAATAAAAACGGTGCCAAAACAGCTATTTTTTGGCAAATTTTCCATTTTAATAAATATTTTCCAGTAACAAAGCAAGGGTTAACATTTAAACAAAACTTAATTTTTATTTCCCTGATTCTGTAGTTTGCAGAAACACCCCATAAGTGGTCGTAAACTGCTGGCAAATGGAGATTAAATTTCAGAATTTCTATTTTTGGTAACCTTGCCTCACAAAAATGTAATATAGATATAAAGCAACCAAAAATCATATGTACCCTAAAAATAGTCCCAACAAAACTGCCACCTTATCCCGTAGTTTCAAAAATGGGGTCACTTTTATGGAGTTTCTACTCTAGGGGTGCATCAGGAGGGCTTAAAATGGGATATGGTGTAAATAAACCAGTCCAGCAAAATCTGCCTTCCAAAAACCACATGGTGCTCATTTCCCTCTATGCCCTGCCGTGTGCCCGTACAGTAGTTTACGGCCACATATGGGGTATTTCTGCAAACTACAGAATCAGGGCAATAAATATTGAGTTTTGTTTGGCTATTAATCCTTGCTTTGTTACTGGAAAAAATGGATTAAAATAGAAAATTTGGCAAAAAATTTTAATTCTTAAATTTCATCTCTATTTGCCAATAACTCTTGTGGAACACCTAATGAGTTAACAAAGTTTGTAAAATCAGTTTTAAATACCTTGAGGGGTGTAGTTTCTTAAAAGGGGTCACTTTTATGGAGTTTCTACTCTAGAGGTGCATCAGGTGGGCTTCAAATGGGACATGGTGTAAATAAACCAGTCCAGCAAAATCTGCCTCCCAAAAACCACACGGCGCTCCTTTCCCTCTACGCCCTACCGTGTGCCCGTACAGTAGTTTATGACCACATATGGGGTGTTTCTAAAAACTACAGAATCAGGGCAATAAATATTGAGTTTTGTTTGGCTGTTAACCCTTGCTGTGTTACTGGAAAAAAATTGATTAAAATTGAAAATTTGCCCAAAAAATTGAAATTCTGAAATGTTATATCCAATTGCCATTAACTCTTGTGGAACACCTAAAGGGTTACCAACGTTTGTAAAAATCAGTATATTGAAGAGAATAGGGCCCAATACTGACCCCATGAGGTACCCCACTATTGACAGTGACTCACTCTGAGTATGTACCGTTAATAACCACCCTCTCTGTTTTCTATCACTGAGCCAGTTACTTACCCACACACAGACATTTTCTCCCAGTCCAAGCATTCTCATTTTATATACTAACCTTTTATGTGGTACAGTGTCAAATGCTTTGGCGAAGTCCAGATATACGACATCCATTGATTCGCCGCTGTCAAGTCTAGAACTTACCTCCTCATAGAAACTGATCAACTTAGTTTGACATGACCGATCCCTCATGAATAGGGGTGAGCGAACCCGAACTGTAAAGTTCAGGTTCGTACCGAACTTTAGGATTTTTGGACCCCGAACCCGAACATTTCAGTAAAAGTTTGGGTTCGGCTATTTTATGGCGCTTTTTCAAAGGCTGCAGAGCAGCCAATCAACAAGCGTTTAACTTTGTGCCCTTAGAAGCCATCACAGCCATGCCTACTAATGGCATGGCTGTGATTGGCCAGGGAAGCATGTGACCCAGCCTCTATATAAGCTGGAGTCACGTAGCGCTGCACGTCACTCTGCTGTTACTAGTGTAGGGAGAGGATTTCGTTTTGTGGGTGCAGTGCACAGTCTTTTTACCCTGCCCTCAGCCCAGTGACACAGAAAAATAACTTTTATCTATCTATTAGTAAGGTGGGCGGCGGCGGCCATTTTATGCAAGCTCAGTGCACCAGCACAGCATATGTGCTTTTGTGACATTCAAATCCAAGCTTGAAATACTGCAATAATAAGCTGGGTTTAACCACTTCAGCCCCCCTAGCTTAAACACCCTTAATGACCAGGCCACTTTTTACACTTCTGACCTACCCTACTTTCACCATCTATTGCTCGGTCATGCAACTTACCACCCAAATGAATTTTACCTCCTTTTCTTCTCACTAATAGAGCTTTCATTTGGTAGTATTTCATTGCTGCTGACATTTTTACTTTTTTTGTTATTAATCAAAATTGAACGATTTTTTTGCAAAAAAATGACATTTTTCACTTTCAGTTGTAAAATTTTGCAAAAAAAAACGACATCCATATATAAATTTTTCTCTAAATTTATTGTTCTACATGACTTTGATAAAAAAAAAATGTTTGGGTAAAAAAAAAAAAATGGTTTGGGTAAAAGTTATAGCGTTTACAAACTATGGTACAAAAATGTGAATTTCCGCTTTTTGAAGCAGCTCTGACTTTCTGAGCACCTGTCATGTTTCCTGAGGTTCTACAATGGCCAGACAGTACAAACACCCCACAAATGACCCCATTTCGGAAAGTAGACACCCTAAGGTATTCGCTGATGGGCATAGTGAGTTCATAGAACTTTTATTTTTTGTCACAAGTTAGCGGAAAATGATGTTTTTTTTTTTTTTTCTTACAAAGTCTCATATTCCACTAACTTGTGACAAAAAATAAAAACTTCTATGAACTCACTATGCCCATCAGCGAATACCTTGGGGTGTCTTCTTTCCAAAATGGAGTCACTTGTGGGGTAGTTATACTGCCCTGGCATTCTAGGGGCCCAAATGTGTGGTAAGTAGTTTGAAATCAAAATCTGTAAAAAATGGCCGGTGAAATCCGAAAGGTGCTCTTTGGAATGTGGGCCCCTTTGCCCACCTAGGCTGCAAAAAAGTGTCGCACATGTGGTATCTCCGTACTCAGGAGAAGTTGGGCAATGTGTTTTGGGGTGTCATTTTACATATACCCATGCTGGGTGAGATAAATATCTCGGTCAAATGCCAACTTTGTATAAAAAAATGGGAAAAGTTGTCTTTTGCCAAGATATTTCTCTCACCCAGCATGGGTATATGTAAAAAGACACCCCAAAACACATTGCCCAACTTCTCCTGAGTACAATGATACCAGATGTGTGACACTTTTTTGCAGCCTACTGTCATGGTCTTACCTTCTTGCTGTTCTCCTTCGTTTGACATGTGCTGGCGGCCATCTTGGTTTCTGGGTTTCTTGTAGCCTTCCACCCTGCGGCTCCTCCTTCCCACTGGGAGGAGCTGGATGCCTAGCTCATATATATAGGAGGTCTGTGGCTTCAGTTCCTTGCTTGGTCCTCTTGTGTTCACATGCTTCTAAGACTGCTGCTGCTTCTGGTTCCTGATCCTGGCTTCGTCTGACTACCCTTCTGGTTCCTGATCCTGGCTTCGTCTGACTACCCTGCTGGTTCCTGATCCTGGCTTCGTCTGACTACCCTGCTGGTTCCTGATCCTGGCTTCGTCTGACTACCCCTCTGGTTCCTGACCTCTGGCTTCGCAAAGACTCTGCTTCGGTTTCACCATCCGTTTGGACTTTTGCTTTACAGCTTTATTTTCAATAAAGCCTTCTTATTTTCTCTTATCTCTTGTTGTACGTCTGGTTCATGGTTCCGTGACATTAGGACCAAGCCATGACTTCTGACGGTACAGGGCCATCCTCGCTACCCACGCTGGTTGCCAGACTTGATCAGCAGGATCACCTGTTGGGTCGGTTCGCTGTGGCGTTGCAAACCCTGCTTGAACGCACGGCTCATTTCGCTCCCGTTGCCGATGGGTCGGTTGTCGCTCCTGGGCTCGCTCCTACTGCCGCTCCGGTTGTTGCGCCAGAGTCTACCCCGACACCTGTTGTTGCGCCTGCGGTGTTTCAGGGTATGACCGGTTCTGCCCTCTTCCACGGCGCTTTGGGGGAGAGCCAACTCAGTGCCGAGGTTTCCTTAACCAGGTGGGCATTTATTTCGAGTTGCTGCCACATGCCTTTCCTACTGAGAGATCAAAGGTGGGCTTCTTGATCTCGCTGCTCTCGGACAAGGCCTTGGCCTGGGCCAGCCCTTTATGGGAGAACAACAATCCGGTGGTTGCCGAGTTTTCCGGTTTTGTTGCTTCTCTTCGGAGGGTATTCGATTGTGCCGGCTCGTGCTGCCTCTGCTGCGAAGCTCCTTATGTCCATCAGACAGGGTTCACGATCCGTAGCTGAATACGCCATTGAGTTTCGTACCCTGGCAGCAGAGGTGGGCTGGAATAATGAGGCTCTGGTCGCTGCTTTCTCTCATGGTCTCTCGGATGCCTTGAAGGATGAGGTTGCAGCTAAGGACCTACCAGTGGAGCTCGAGTCTCTTATTTCTTTCCTGATTTTGATTGACACCAGACTCAGGGAGAGACCTTCCTTTAAGGAGAACCTGCGGAGGTCTTCTAACAGATTGGTGCCTACGTTTGCTGTCCCACCCGTGCCTCCCTCTCCTCCCACGCCTCCTGGGGATGACTTGTCTGGGGTGAACCCATGCAGCTGGGTTTGCTCGCCTGTCCGAGGGGGAGAGGGCACTCCGGAGACACGAGGGCCGATGCATGTACTGTGGTCTCGGTGGGCATTTTCGGTTGGCATGTCCGAACCGTCCGGGAAAACGCTCGTACCTGAGATCCTGTCGGGGGCAGATCTTGGGTGGAGTCTCCTCGTCCCCGGTTTCCCGTGTTGACAAACCACTGATCACTGTTGTCCTCTCCTGGGTCGGGGGCTCGGTGACGACCCAGGCGTTGGTGGACTCTGGTGCTGGTGGTTTGTTCATTGATAGTGTGTTCGCTGCCGCCAATTCCATTCCTCTGCAGGCTCGAGGTTCCCCACTGGCTCTTGAGGCGATAGACGGCAGACCCCTTCTGCCGCCACACGTGACTCATGAGACCCTTCCAGTGGGGATAGCCATTGGTGCCGTTCACAGAGAGTCGGTCTGCCTCCAGGTTATTTCGTCTCCACACTACTCGGTGGTCTTGGGGTACCCCTGGCTCCAGAAGCATAATCCGACTTTCGATTGGAGATCGGTCGAGATCCTCTCGTGGTCACCGCAGTGTGGGGCTAGTTGCATCCATGGGTCTGTCAAGTTGCTGTGTACTTCCTCGGACTCTCTGTTGCCTCCTGAATACGAGGAGTACCGGGATGTATTCGATAAGGTGCACGCGGTTGCCCTACCTCCGCATCGTCCATACGATTGTGCCATAGAGTTACAATCTGGTGCCGTTCCTCCTCGTGGCAAAGTCTATCCACTGTCGGTAGCGGAGAATGAGGCCATGGAGGAGTACGTGAGGGAGGCGCTTTCACGCGGACACATTCGCAAATCTTCGTCCCCGGCAGGGGCTGGATTTTTCTTTGTGAAAAAGAAGGGCGGTGAGTTGAGGCCTTGCATCGATTACAGGGGTCTCAATCGCATCACGATCAAGAACGCTTACCCGATACCCTTGATTTCCGAGCTGTTCGATCGCCTTAAAGGGGCCACGGTCTTTACCAAACTCGACCTGAGGGCGGCATATAACCTGGTAAGGATCAAGGCGGGCGATGAGTGGAAGACCGCGTTTAACACCAGGACCGGTCATTACGAATCCTTGGTTATGCCCTTTGGGTTGTGCAATGCGCCCGCAGTCTTTCAGGAATTCATCAACGATGTTTTCCGTGACCTGTTGCAGCAGTGTGTGGTAGTCTATTTGGATGACATCTTGGTATATTCTGAATCCATGGAGGCCCACATTCTGGATGTCAGACGAGTGTTGCAACGGTTACGAGAGAACAAGCTGTTCGGTAAGCTTGAGAAATGCGAATTTCAACCGATCCCAGGTAACCTTCTTAGGTTACATCATTTCCGCTGAGGGGTTCTCCATGGATCCTGAGAAGGTTTCGGCTGTCTTACAGTGGCCCCAGCCCAGTGGTCTTCGTTCCCTGCAGCGCTTTTTGGGCTTCGCCAATTATTATCGGAAGTTCATCAGGGACTTTTCCATGCTGGCCAAGCCTCTCACGGATCTGACCAGGAAGGGCAGTAATTCCCAGGTCTGGCCGCTCGAGGCCATCCGAGCTTTTGAGGCCCTAAAGTCCGCCTTTGTATCGGCTCCGATTCTGTCGCATCCCAACCCTGGGTTGCCCTTTGTCCTCAAGGTGGACGCGTCTGAGACGGGAGTAGGCGTCCTTCTGTCTCAGCGTAGAACACCAGAGGGTCCTCTGCTTCCTTGTGGGTTTTACTCCCGGAAACTGTCTTCCGCGGAGTGCAACTATCAGATTGGTGACAGGGAGTTATTGGCCATCATGCAGGCCCTTAAAGAATGTAGGCACTTGCTCGAGGATTCGGTGGTTCCGGTTCTCATCCTGACGGACCATAAGAATCTGACCTACCTTTCTGAGGCCAAGAGATTGACACCACGTCAGGCCAGATGGGCTCTGTTCTTGTCACGTTTTAATTACGTGGTTTCCTACCTACCCGGTTCCAAGAACATCAGGGCGGATGCCTTATCACGGCAGTACTCCGAGCTGTCCAGGGAGGAGTCGATTCCGACTTCGGTCATACCTCCGAATCAGATCCTGGCCGCCATTCGCACCAGCCTGACCTCTCCCCTGGGTGAGCAGATTTTGGCGGCTCAATCTGGTGCTCCCTCTGGGAGACCCAACGGCAGATGTTTTGTGCCTGAGGAGTTGCGCACTCGGTTGTTGCGAACCTACCATAACTCCAAGACCGCGGGGCATCCTGGAAAGAATCAGCTGTCCTGGGCTGTTTCACGTCTGTTCTGGTGGCCTTCCCTACGTTCCGACATCGCCGCATATGTAGCGGCATGCTCCGTTTGTGCCCAGAGTAAGTCCCCTCGGCACCTTCCGTTGGGCCTTCTGCAACCCATAGCCACCGGGGAGCGCCCATGGTCACACCTGGGGATGGATTTTATTGTGGACCTCCCTGCATCCCGAGGCCATACGGTCATTCTCATGATTGTGGATCGTTTTCCAAATGTGCCACTGTGTTCCTCTCAAGAAGTTACCCCTCTGCACAAGAGTTGGCCACGATTTTTGCCAGGGAGGTCTTCCGGTTGCACGGTTTTGCCCAAGGAGATTGTGTCGGATCGGGGGAGTCAGTTTGTGTCCAGGTTCTGGCGCGCCTTTTGCTCCAGTTGGGGATTCATCTCTCCTCTCCTCGGCCTACCACCCTCAGTCCAATGGGGCCGCAGAACGATCCAATCAGGCCTTGGAGCAATTCCTTCGTTGCTATGTCTCCGATCACCAAGACAATTGGGTTGACCTCCTGCCTTGGGCTGAGTTTGCCAGGAACACGGCGGTGAACTCTTCCTCTGGGACGTCTCCCTTCATGGCCAATTATGGGTTCCAACCTGCCGTGTTACCGGAGGTATTCTCTCCCCCAGGATATTCCGGCTGTGGAGGATCACCTTTCCGTCCTACGTGCTTCTTGGGTACAGATCCAGAAGTCCCTTGAGGTCTCTGCGCAGCGCCAGAGACTCCAGGCTGATCGCAGACGAGCGCCTGCTCCTTCCTACCAGGTCGGAGACCGTGTATGGTTGTCCACCCCGCAACCTCAACCTTCGAGTGCCCACTCCCAAGCTGGCGCCTCGCTTTGTTGGTCCCTTCCGAGTGCTTCGCAGGGTAAACCCGGTAGCCTATGCCCTTGCGCTTCCTCCTGGCATGCGGATCTCCAACGTGTTTCATGTCTCCCTGTTGAAGCCACTGGTGTGTAATCGTTTCACTTCCTCGGTTCCTCGCCTCGTCCGGTCCAAGTGGGCAATCGTGAGGAATATGAGGTGAGCAATATCCTGGACTCACGCCTGGTCCGCGGTCGGTTGCAGTTTTTGGTCCATTGGCGTGGTTATGGTCCAGAGGAGCGTTCCTGGGTTCCCTCCGCAGATGTCCATGCTCCTGCCTTGCTCCGAGCCTTCCACGCACGCTTCCCTCAAGAAACCGTTTTGTGCTCCGCGGAGGAGGGGCCCTTGAGGGGGAGGTACTGTCATGGTCTTACCTTCTTGCTGTTCTCCTTCGTTTGACATGTGCTGGTGGCCATCTTGGTTTCTGGGTTTCTTGTAGCCTTCCACCCTGCGGCTCCTCCTTCCCACTGGGAGGAGCTGGATGCCTAGCTCATATATATAGGAGGTCTGTGGCTTCAGTTCCTTGCTTGGTCCTCTTGTGTTCACATGCTTCTAAGACTGCTGCTGCTTCTGGTTCCTGATCCTGGCTTCGTCTGACTACCCTTCTGGTTCCTGATCCTGGCTTCGTCTGACTACCCTGCTGGTTCCTGATCCTGGCTTCGTCTGACTACCCTGCTGGTTCCTGATCCTGGCTTCGTCTGACTACCCCTCTGGTTCCTGACCTCTGGCTTCGCAAAGACTCTGCTCGGTTTCACCATCCGTTTGGACTTTTGCTTTACAGCTTTATTTTCAATAAAGCCTTCTTATTTTCTCTTATCTCTTGTTGTACGTCTGGTTCATGGTTCCGTGATACCTAGGTGGGCAAAGGGGCCCACATTCCAAAGAGCACCTTTCGGATTTCACCGGCCATTTTTTACAGATTTTGATTTCAAACCACTTCTCACGCATTCGGCCCCTAAAATGCCAGGGCAGTATAACTACCCCACAAGTGACCCCATTTTGGAAAGAAGACACCCCAAGGTATTTCGTGATGGGCATAGTGAGTTCATGGAAGTTTTTATTTTTTGTCACAAGTTAGTGGAATATGAGACTTTGTAAGAAAAAAATAAATAAATCATCATTTTCTGCTAACTTGTGACAAAAAATAAAAAATTCTAGGAACTCGCCATGACCCTCACGGAATACCTTAGGGTGTCTTCTTTCCAAAATGGGGTCACTTGTGGGGTAGTTATACTGCCCTGGCATTCTAGGGGCCCTAATGTGTGGTAAGTAGGTAAATGACCTGTGAAATCCGAAAGGTACTCTTTGGAATGTGGGCCCCTTTGCCAACCTAGGCTGCAAAAAAGTGTCACACATGTGGTATCGCCGTATTCAGGAGAAGTTGGGCAATGTGTTTTGGGGTGTCTTTTTACATATACCCATGCTGGGTGAGATAAATATCTCGGCAAAAGACAACTTTTCCCATTTTTTATACAAAGTTGGCATTTGACCAAGATATTTATCCAGCATGGGTATATGTAAAATGACACCCCAAAACACATTGCCCAACTTCACCTGAGTACGGCGATACCAGATGTGTGACACCTTTTTGCAGCCTAGATGCGCAAAGGGACCCACATTCATTTTATGAGGGCATTTTTAGACATTTGGATCCCAGACTTCTTCTCACGCTTTAGGGCCCCTAAAATGCCAGGGCAGTATAAATACCACACATGTGACCCCATTTTGGAAAGAAGACACCCCAAGGTATTCAATGAGGGGCATGGCGAGTTCATAGAATTTTATTTTTTTTGGCACAAGTTAGCGGAAATTGATTTTTATTTATTTTTTCTCACAAAGTCTCCCTTTCCGCTAACTTGGGACAAAAATGTCAATCTTTCATGGACTCAATATGCCCCTCAGCGAATACCTTTGGGTGTCTTCTTTCCGAAATGGGGTCACATGTGGGGTATTTATACTGCCCTGGCATTCTAGGGGCCCTAAAGCGTGAGAAGAAGTCTGGAATATAAATGTCTAAAAATTTTTACGCATTTAGATTCCGTGAGGGGTATGGGGAGTTCATGTGAGATTTTATTTTTTGACACAAGTTAGTGGAATATGAGACTTTGTAAGAAAAAAAATATAATTTCCGCTAACTTGGGCCAAAAAAATGTCTGAATGGAGCCTTACAGGGGGGTGATCAATGACAGGGGGGTGATCAATGACAGGGGGGTGATCAGGGAGTCTATATAGGGGTGATCACCCCCCTGTCATTGATCACCCCCCTATAAGGCTCCATTCAGATGTCCGTATGTGTTTTGCGGATCCGATCCATGTATCCGTGGATCCGTAAAACATACGGACATCTGAATGCAGCCTTACTGGGGGGTGATCAATGACAGGGGGGGTGATCAATGACAGGGGGGTGATCAGGGAGTCTATATGGGGTGATCACCCCCCTGTCATTGATCACCCCCCTGTAAGGCTCCATTCAGACGTCCGTATGTGTTTTGCGGATCCGATCCATGTATCAGTGGATCCGTAAAAATCATACGGATGTCTGAATGGAGCCTTACAAGGGGGTGATCAATGACAGGGGGGTGATCAGGGAGTCTATATGGGGTGATCACCCCCCTGTCATTGATCACCCCCCTATAAGGCTCCATTCAGATGTCCGTATGTGTTTTGCGTATGTGTTTTGCGGATCCGATCCATGTATCCGTGGATCCGTAAAAAAACATATGGACATCTGAATGCAGCCTTACAGGGGGGTGATCAATGACAGGGGGGTGATCAATGACAGGGGGGGTGATCATGGAGTCTATATGGGGTCATCACCCCCCTGTAAGGCTCCATTCAGACGTCTGTATGTGTTTTGTGGATCCGATCCATGTATCCGTGGATCCGTAAAAAACATACGGACATCTGAATGCAGCCTTACAGGGGGGTGATCAATGACAGGGGGGTGATCAATGACAGGGGGGTGATCATGGAGTCTATATGGGGTCATCACCCCCCTGTAAGGCTCCATTCAGACGTCTGTATGTGTTTTGTGGATCCGATCCATGTATCCGTGGATCCGTAAAAAACATACGGACATCTGAATGCAGCCTTACAGGGGGGGTGATCAATGACAGGGGGGTGATCAATGACAGGGGGGTGATCATGGAGTCTATATGGGGTCATCACCCCCCTGTAAGGCTCCATTCAGACGTCTGTATGTGTTTTGTGGATCCGATCCATGTATCCGTGGATCCGTAAAAAACATACGGACATCTGAATGCAGCCTTACAGGGGGGTGATCAATGACAGGGGGGTGATCAATGACAGGGGGGTGATCAGGGAGTCTATATGGGGTGATCACCCCCCTGTCATTGATCACCCCCCTATAAGGCTCCATTCAGATGTCCGTATGTGTTTTGCGGATCCGATCCATGTATCCGTGGATCCGTAAAAAACATACGGACATCTGAATGCAGCCTTACAGGGGGGTGATCAATGACAGGGGGGTGATCAATGACAGGGGGGTGATCAGGGAGTCTATATGGGGTTATCACCCCCCTGTCATTGATCACCCCCCTGTAAGGCTCCATTCAGACGTCCGTATGTGTTTTGCGGATCCGATCCATATATCAGTGGATCCGTAAAAATCATACGGATGTCTGAATGGAGCCTTACAAGGGGGTGATCAATGACAGGGGGGGTGATCAATGACAGGGGGGTTATCAGGGAGTCTATATGGGGTGATCACCCCCCTGTCATTGATCACCCCCTATAAGGCTCCATTCAGATGTCCGTATGTGTTTTGCGTATGTGTTTTGCGGATCCGATCCATGTATCCGTGGATCCGTAAAAATACATACGGACATCTGAATGCAGCCTTACAGGGGGTGATCAATGACAGGGGGGTGATCAGGGAGTCTATATGGGGTCATCACCCCCCTGTAAGGCTCCATTCAGACGTCTGTATGTGTTTTGTGGATCCGATCCATGTATCCGTGGATCCTTAAAAAACATACGGACATCTGAATGCAGCCTTACAGGGGGGTGATCAATGACAGGGGGGTGATCAGGGAGTCTATATGGGGTGATCACCCCCTGTCATTGATCACCCCCCTGTAAGGCTCCATTCAGACGTCCGTATGTGTTTTTCGGATCCGATCCATGTATCAGTGGATCTGTAAAAATCATACGGACGTCTGAATGGAGCCTTACAAGGGGGTAATCAATGACAGGGGGGTGATCAAGGAGTCTATATGGGGTCATCACCCCCCTGTAAGGCTCCATTCAGACGTCTGTATGTGTTTTGCGGATCCGATCCATGTATCCGTGGATCCATAAAAAACATACGGACATCTGAATGCAGCCTTACAGGGGGGTGATCAATGACAGGGGGGTGATCAGGGAGTCTATATGGGGTGATCACCCCCGTCATTGATCACCCCCTGTAAGGCTCCATTCAGACGTCCGTATGTGTTTTGCGGATCCGATCCATGTATCAGTGGATCCGTAAAAATCATACGGACGTCTGAATGGAGCCTTACAGGGGGGTGATCAATGACAGGAGGGTGATCAATGACAGGGGGGTGATCAGGTAGTCTATATGGGGTGATCAGGGGTGATCAGGGTTAATAAGGGGCTAATAAGTGACAGGGGGAGTGTAGTGTAGTGCTTGGTGCTACTTATTACTGAGCTACCTGTGTCCTCTGGTGGTCGATCCAAACAAAAGGGACCACCAGAGGACCAGGTAGCAGGTATATTAGACGCTGTTATCAAAACAGCGTCTAATATACCTGTTAGGGGTTAAAAAAATCTCATCTCCAGCCTGCCAGCGAACGATCGCCGCTGGCAGGCTGGAGATCCACTTGCTTACCTTCCGATCCTGTGAACGCGCGCGCCTGTGTGCGCGCGTTCACAGGAAATCTCGCGTCTCACGAGATGACGCATATATGCGTGACTCTGCGCAGGGCTGCCGCCTCCGGAACGCGATCCTGCGTTAGGCGGTCCGGAGGCGGTTAAAAAAACACCAATCTTTGGCAATATCCTACATCTGGTGCCTTTGCAGCATTTGTCAGTGTGCAATTTAAGCTAGTAATACAGCAATAATTTTCTGGGTTTTAAAAAAACACCCATTTTGGGCAAAATACTAAATTTTACAGCCCTTTCTGCATCTGTCAGTGTGAAATTCAAGCGTTATATACTGCTGTCATATTCTGTTAGAAAAAAAAAACCCACCCATTTTGGGCAAAGTACTTAATATTGCAGCCTTTGCTGCATCTGTGATTCTTAAAAACAAGCTTGAAATAATTCAATAATTTTCTGGGTTTTAAAAAACACCCATTTTTGGTAATACCCTCCATCTTGGGCCTCTGCCGCATTAGTCAGTGTGCAATTTAAGCTAGAAATACAGCTATAATTTTATGGGTTATAAAACACCCTTTTTGTGCAAAATACTCAATTTTACAGCCCTTGCTGCATCTGTACGTGTGAAATTCAAGCGTTATAAACTGCTGTCTATTCTGTTATTAAAATAACACCCTTTTTGGGCAAAGTACTTAATATTGCAGCCTTTGCTGCATCTGTGATTGTTAAAAACAAGCTTGAAATACTTCAATAATTTTCTGGGTTTTAAAAAAACACTCATTTTTTGCAATACCCTCCATCTGGGGCTTCTGCCGCATTAGTCAGTGTGCAATTTAAGCTAGAAATACAGCTATAATTTTTTGGGTTTTAAAAAACACCCTTTTTGGGCAAAATACTAAATTTTACAGCCCTTGCTGCATCTGTATGTGTGAAATTCAAGCGTTATATACTGCTGTCATATTCTGTTATTCAAAAAACACCCATTTTGGGCAAAATACTTAATTTGCGGCCTTGTCTGCATCTGTACGTGTGAAATTCAAGCGTTATATACTGCTGTCCTATTCTGTTATTTAAAAAACACCCTTTTTGGGCAAAATACTTAATTTGCGGCCTTGTCTGCATTTGTACTTGTGAGATACACGCTTTAGATACTGCTGTGCTATTCTGGTATTTAAAAAACACCTATTTTGGGCAAAAACTTAATTTTGCAGCCTTTGCTGCATCTGTCATTGTGAGATACACCCTTTAGATACTGTTGTTCTATTCTGCTATTAAAAAAACACCTATTTATGGCAAAAAAAGTTATTTTGCAGCCTTTGCTGCATCTGTCATTGTGAGATACACCCTTTAGATACTGTTGTTCTATTCTGCTATTATAAAAACACCCATTTTGGGCAAATATGAGGAGAGCGCCAAATAAGGGACGTGGCCCTGGTCATGGTGCTGCTGGTGGAGCTCCTGTTGCAGGGAGAGGACGTGGTCGATCTGTGCCAGCTACACGCACAAGTGAAACACCTTCCTCAGGTGCGAGTAGGCAACAGAACCTTCAGCGTTATTTGGTCGGGCCTAATGTGGCTCTACGAATGGTGAGGCCAGTGCAGCGTACTCAAGTTAGGTTTATAAATGTTCCTGGGTGTTGTAGTGCAATAGACACTAACCTGAGACGGCTGACTCTCTGCAAGGGCAGGTGATGATGAGAAATGTTCGTGACGCCAGTGCCAATTAAACGGTGGCACGCCGTTTGCTGATAGCAGGAATAACTGAGGAACCACGTGATGTTAAAGCAGAACTCAAACTTTAGTAGTCATCATATAGGGACATTGACGGAAACGCAGTTCCTTTGCAGACAGTTGATTTTCAATACAGTTGATGCAGGCAATATATGTATAGCAAGGTGACTTCAGAGTGTTAAACACAGGACTTGCAGTACAGGCAGCTTGCACTCTATTCCTGACTGATCCTGGAACATAGAAAATCTTCTCCAAGGCCCAATACCCTAGCTCTGGCGTATATCCTTGGTTTTATCTCTATCAAGTACCTCCTCTGTTGTCTTGAGTACCTCTTGCTTTCTTGACTTGCCTCTGTCTCTCTCTCAGCTTCCTCAGGCTCTAGAAACTTCTGAACTCCCTTCCTAGGCTAGGCCCTGCCTATTTATACAGAACTGGGAGCTCCCTCTGCTGACTGTACCAAGGATTGCCTGCAACAGGCCTAACTGGCTTAAAGGGGAATACACATAAAACCTAGCAGTGTCGGGTAACCTACCCGTATGCTGCACACCACCAGACTTTAACGTGAGTAAGGCCTCGTACTCACACACACACCTTCCTGAATCGGCATAACATGGTACATAACATTGACATTACATTATAATATGATAAATAATTGTTTCACACATAAAAAACATAACATTGGTAACTTCATAAATAAGTGAAGCAAGGGAAAGGGGCGTCTTCTTGCTTCTTAGGCACGGCCGCTGACCTGGCACAGCGGACTTGGGGTGAACCAGGTTAGTCCATTTGTCTTTGGTGGCAGTATAATAACAGAACTACCCAGGGGTTTCCTGTGGGTGTATCACAGGCAAGGGCTCACGTGGAGGAGTCCATTCTTGCGCACAAATGTCCAGCAAGGTATTACCAGTAGCAACTGTTTGGGAGGAGACACCACCAGAATAGTCAAAGTCTCCTAAACGGACTGGCGGACGTCCCCTGGTCATCCGGGTGGACCTTCTCAACACAGGGGTCTCCTCTTCCCTTAGCAACGAGGTAGAAGAAAGAGGAGCAACAGGAGGGTCTCCATCAGTGAGACCTTGGTCAGGAACAACAGGAACAACTGGAACAACAGGAACAACTGGAACAACAGGAACAACTAGATCCACTAGAGGGGGAACTGGATCCAGGGCATCTTGACCCGGCTCTTCTGGAGGTGAAGCTACAGTAGGTGCCGGAGCAGGCACCAGCAAGTTCAACCATGGTGTCAGAAGCCAATGCATGGGATCAGCGTCATACCTTAGATTACTGACAGCCTGCAAAGGATCCTCGGGCTGTATTGCTGACTCTGACACAGGATATTCAGATCCAGAACTCTCGGCACTAGGTTCTGGTGTCAGGCAGAGCTTCAACCGGTTTCGGTGTACAATTTGGGATCCCTTGTCTTCCCGGGTGATCTCATAAGTGTGAGTTCCAACATTTGGGATTGCAGTGACAACATAGGGACTTCGCTCCCACTTACTGTCCAATTTACTGGTACGGCGGTTATTCTTTAACCATACCACGGCCCCTATTGTCAAGGGTATTGCATGGGCTGCTTGATCATAGTCTCTCTGCTGTCGGTCCCTAGCATAGTCCATATGCTCCTGAACAATGGCTTTGGCTGTATTCAATCGCCTTTGATGTTCAGCAACCCAGTCGGTGTTAGGTAATGGGTTAATGCAATCAGGTACGTGTATGTCCAATGAATGATCAGCAGGCAATGTCCCTTGGCGCCCAAACATCAAATAAAAGGGGGTATACCCGGTGGAACAATGTATGGTATGATTGTATGTGAACATGAGCTGTGGCAACAGATTAGGCCAATCTCCCCTGGTTTCAGGAGGCACGGCCCTCAGCATCTCTATCAAGGTCTGATTCATTTTTTCACATAATCCATTACCTTGAGGATGGTAGGCCGTTGTCCGGATCTTCTTACAGTTGTGTAAGCGGCACAGTTCATGGAACAGATGGGACTCAAAAGCAGGTCCTTGGTCGGTGAGGATCTTTTCTGGACATCCATAGGGCAGGAGGAAGTGCTTCCAGAACATTTCGGCTGTAGTCTTGGCTGTCTGGTCTCTCACAGGCACTGCTACAACAAACTTTGTGAAATGGTCAATAATAGTCATGGCATAAGCATACCCTGAGCGACTAGGCTCCAGTTTCACATGGTCGATGGCGACAAGTTCAAGAGGACGGGTACTTACAATGGGTCTCAGTGGTGCCCTCTGATCATGGTGCTCACTTCGTTTTAAGGCACAGGCTACACACTCCCGACACCACTTCTCCATGTCTTCTCTCATGCCCACCCAGTAAAACCGCTGGCGGATAGTAGCCTCAGTCTTTTGGACCCCAAAGTGACCGATTGATTGTGGTACATCTCCAACACCATACCTGCATCTCGTCGGGGTATGAGAATCTGGTGCACTCTCTCGTTGGACACTGGGTCTAGGCTTCTCCGTAGCAATAGACCCTTTTGTATGAAGAGTTGATGGCGCTGTCTCCACAGTTTGATGAGTTCAGGATCTGCACTCTTACGCCGAATCCTCTCAGGGGCTCTGCCACTAGTAATGAAGTCCAACAACTCACCCAGCACTCTACTTTCAGACTGTAGTTTCACCCACCTTTCTTCTTTAGGATCAGGCCTACTGGAGGGTGAAGGAACTGCAGCTCTGTCATTGGTAGCTCGAGCCTGATCCTGTTGAGCAAATTTGTTATAGAAAGCCGGCATCTCTACATCTTCCCAAGCATCTCGCACATCATCAGGAGCTGTCTCTGTGGGAAGCCTGGATAAAGCATCAGCATTATCATTAGTACGTCCAGCACGATATTTTACAGAGAAATCATAGTTGGCGAGTCGAGAGGCCCATCTCTGCTCCAAGGCCCCTAATTTAGCTGTATTTAGATGTGCCAGAGGGTTATTGTCAGTGAATGCAATGAACGGGGTGGCGGCTAGATAATCTTTGAATTTTTCCGTCACTGCCCACACTAATGCCAGGAACTCCAGTTTGAAGGAACTATAATTCTGGTCATTTTTCTCAGCTCCTTTCAGGGAGCGGCTTGCATATGCTATCACTCTCTCTTTTCCCTCTTGGATCTGGGCTAACACAGCTCCCAGGCCTCGCTTGCTAGCATCAGTATAGAGATGGAAGGGCTTGCTGTAGTCTGGATAACCTAACACAGGAGGCTCGGTCAGTTTCTTTTTTAGCAATTGGAACGCTATCTCTCTTTCCTCATTACACTCAATGGGCACAGGAGTTCTAGGACTTTTCTTGGGTTGCCCCCTCAAGAGCTCCTGGATAGGATCAGCTATTTGAGCAAAATGGGGGATAAAACGTCTATAGTAGCCGGCAAAACCAAGGAAACCCCTCACTTCCTTGACGGTAGTAGGAATCGGCCAATTACGGACAGCCGCTAACTTATCAGGGTCAGGTTGCACGCCCTCTCCGCTTACCACATGCCCCAGGTATCTTACTGCAGGTTTGAGCAGGTGACACTTGGATGGCTTTACCTTCAAGCCATATTTGATAAGGATTTCAAATACTTCTGCCAAATGTTTCAGATGGTCCTCATATGTTTTTGAGTACACAATGACGTCATCTAGATACAGCAGCACTGTTTCGAAGTTTTTGTGACCCAAACACCGCTCCATTAGTCTCTGGAAAGTTCCTGGGGCATTACATAGCCCGAACGGCATACAATTGAATTCAAACAGGCCCATGGGAGTAGTGAAAGCAGTCTTTTCCCTATCTGCAGGGGCCATGGGTACTTGCCAGTAGCCACTGGTCAAGTCCAAGGTGGAGAAATAGGCAGAGGAGCCCAGAGCAGTTAGCGACTCCTCAATGCGGGGCAGTGGGTATGCATCTTTGTGGGTTATTTGATTAATTTTCCTATAATCCACACAGAAACGGATACCACCGTCCTTCTTCTTTACAAGGACTAGGGGTGCAGCCCACGGACTACGGCTGTCCCGGATTACATTAGAGTCTTTCATCTCTTGGATCATTTCCTTTACAGTCTGATATGAAGTAGGCGGTAAGGGTCTGTATCTCTCCTTGATAGGAGGATGAGAGCCAGTAGGTATGGTGTGTTGTATGGCACTCACCTCTCCATAATCAGTAGCATGCTTACTGAAGGCCGGGTGGTACTCTTTGACCAGCTGTAGGATACCTTCTTGTTGATGTTGGGGGGTAGTCTCGTCCCCCACATGGAGCTCTTCCCACCAGGGCACTTGTGGCTGGGTCACTGGCGAACATCCGCTGACTACAGCTGGCGGCTTTTCTGTCACTGGAAGACGAATGATGTCTTGGAAGGACACCTGGGACAGCTGGGCAACACGGCAATGCTTAGTAAGCGCAACAGGATGATCACTCAGGTTAATCAGACGGACAGGTACTTTACCTTGGGAGACGTTCACCAGGCACTTGGCAGCTCTCACATAAGGGTAATCCTCCATCTGGATTGGTTCTACCAGGGCTGGATAATCTCGGCCTTGGACTCCCAGGACAGCACGACACCATAAAAGAGTTTGAGAATTAGGAGGCAAAGTCACAGGCTTAATATCACTAATCCTGGCAGTACAAATTTCTCCTTTCCCATTAGCAAACCTCTGCTGGGCACTTAACACAGTAATAGTCTTTTGAATCACCCTCCTGGATGCAGAGGAAGCGGTGGGCAAAGTCTGATGTAATACGGCAAGTATTTCTGAATAACAGTTTTTGAAGACATTGGTGCCTAGAATGACAGGATGTCCTCCTCTGTCACCGGCCTGTACTACTATCACCCCCTGTTGCGGTAAGGTTACTTCTCCCACCTGCAGGGTGGGTTCCCAGTATCCATGAACCTTTACTGGTTTGCCATTGCTGGCGATAATCTCCACCCAGGATTCAGGCGGCTGGGTCAATTGGTTAGTGTCCCAGAATCTTTCAAAGGCGGGCAGCTGAATAGTAGTGACCTGAGACCCAGTATCTAATAGGGCTTCAAAGGGGACCCCGTTGATCTCTATATTGATTTAGGATGGGATCCTACATACCGTGGCATCCAATTTGGATCCTCTGGACCTAGTGTTCTACCTCCCGAGGGGTGGTCCTCAGCCTCAGGGGTTGCCCGTTTAACTGCCAGCACGTGGATTCTATGTGTCCCAGCCTTTTGCAGTATGTACACACGGGCCGCTTGCGATCTCTATTACGCCTCCCAGGATCCCTGGGGTGAGTCTCTTGGTATGGAGGTGGGAACGGCCTAGGAGGTGACAGGAATTCTTCTTCTGTCATTATGGGTTTTTCCCATTTCTCTATTTTTCTGCACACTTTCTCTAGACTTTTAGTGAGGTGATTTACCTGCTCTGTCAGCATGGCAATAGTATCGGTAGTTGACACTTGAACAGCTTGGCCGGCCTCAGCTCGGTTAGTGATAAGCGGTTTTGGCCTGCAGGCTGATGATTCAGGTGGGGTGTTTAACTCCGTAGATACTGCTGACCCCAGAATTTTTATCGCCAGTTCTTTAAAGTCCAGAAAGGTACTGTTAGGGTGCTGGGCGGACAGCATCTTTAATTGGGTCCTTATTTGTTCACTAGACACCCCGTTGATAAATTGTTCCCTCAGGGTCTGGTCCTGGTTATCAGCCTCTTTGGGATCTATCTGAATTACAGCCCCTAAAGCCTCCTGAAGTGATAGGGCATAGTCACGGAGGGACTCACCGGACTTCTGTTTCTTGCCAAAGAAGTGCATCTTTATCTCTGAGGCAGTCCTAGTTTCAAAAGTGGCCCTGAGGCGGGTGAATATCTGTTCTAGAGTACTCCGCTCAGTAGCAGGCCAGGATAATACCTCCCTGCGGGCAGCTCCCTCCAGCTGCGCTAGCAGGATTTCCATTTGCTGGTCGGCATTTATGGGGTACAGTTTGAATAATGCCAGCAACTTTTCTTTAAAGTCTCTTAGGGTATGGGTCTCTCCTCTGTAGCGGGGGAACCATGGGGCCCCGAAATAGTAAGGCATGGTAAAGGGCATCATGCTGGGGGCTGTAGGATGATTAGGAGCCGCAAGCTCTCCCGGGGCCAGCTGCTCAGGCACTCCCGGTTCTGACATGTTAGCTTATTACGATGTGGCCGCTGGCGACTAAAGGGGCCGGAACAATCCCCTTCCCTCCGGTTACAAGTTCTTACCGGTATCCCCGGGTTTGCGCAGTCCAAGTCTCGAGAGATTCCGGACGTCCTGAGTACGCGGTGACGTAGAAGAAACAGGGCCGCGGCGGTGCGATGATGACGAGGGGCGGGATTCTCTGTGTCTTTGAAGGGATCCGCCCACGAAGGTCCTCAGCAGCGCGGGAAACTTTACTCCAGGCGGCCGGTGGCCATCTTGGTCACCATTCTCTGACAGCAAGCAGGGTTGTTGAAAAGTCCATAAAACCACACTCCGGTGTGGCGATTTCCTTCCTCTTGATAGCGCAACACTGCACAGTGCGTTTTGGAGATTTTAGGAACACTTTGGGTAGGATTTTCAGTCCACAAAGTCCACTTTAAATAAACAGGCAATTTGTCACTTTGGTCACAGGGCAACTGTATAAGGCACAAAGTTCACGCTTCTTGCACTAGAAAGCGTGCGTATCCTGTTCGTGACGCCAAAAGAGAAGTGCAGCGTACTCAAGTTAGGTTTAGAAATGTTCCTGGGTGTTGTAGTGCAATAGACACTAACCTGAGACGGCTGACTCTCTGCAAGGGCAGGTGATGATGAGAAATGTTTGTGACGCCAGTGCCAATTAAACGGCGGCACGCCGTTTGCTGATAGCAGGAATAACTGAGGAACCACGTGATGCTAAAGCAGAACTCAAACTTTAGTAGTCATCATATAGGGACATTGACGGAAACGCAGTTCCTTTGCAGACAGTTGATTTTCAATACAGTTGATGCAGGCAATATATGTATAGCAAGGTGACTTCAGAGTGTTAAACACAGGACTTGCAGTACAGGCAGCTTGCACTCTATTCCTGACTGATCCTGGAACATAGAAAATCTTCTCCAAGGCCCAATACCCTAGCTCTGGCGTATATCCTTGGTTTTATCTCTATCAAGTACCTCCTCTGTTGTCTTGAGTACCTCTTGCTTTCTTGACTTGCCTCTGTCTCTCTCTCAGCTTCCTCAGGCTCTAGAAACTTTTGAACTCCCTTCCTAGGCTAGGCCCTGCCTATTTATACAGAACTGGGAGCTCCCTCTGCTGACTGTACCAAGGATTGCCTGCAACAGGCCTAACTGGCTTAAAGGGGAATACACATAAAACCTAGCAGTGTCGGGTAACCTACCCGTATGCTGCACCAGAGCAGTACAGGCGATAGGGTTGGGTTGCTGACAGTGCCTCCAGTTCCTTTACATTGTCTCCCACCCAGTCTCCTGCTGAAAGATCAGAGTTGGCACCTGCAGCCGATGTCCATCAGTCTTTCACCTCACCCCCTTGCAAATCAGCCAAACAGTCTGAGCCCCAAGTCATGCAGCAGTCTCTTCTGCTTTTTGATGACTCTGCTAGCAGGGTTTCTCAGGGCCATCCACCTAGCCCTGCCCCAGAAGTGGAAGAGATTGAGTGCACCGATGCCCAACCACTTATCTTTCAAGATGAGTACATGGGAGGATAACCACAGCACGTTTCGGATGATGACGAAACACAGGTGCCAACTGCTGTGGCTTTCGAAAGTGTGCAGACCGACAAGGAGGGCAGGGGTGAAGACTGGGTTGAAGATGATGTGGAGGACGATGGACATGGAATCAAGGTCATACGAGTGACTTAGGTAGTTCGGAGGAAGAGGCGGTGGTCGCACAGAGCCACCAGCACAGCAGAAGAGGGAGCAGGGTGCAAAAGTGGAGCGGCCGTCCCCTAGACAGTACGCCTGCTACTGCCCACCGCAGCAAGGGACCAAGCCCACCAAATTCAGCTCCAAGGAGTCCCCTGACGTGACAATTCTTCAGAAAATGTGCTGACGACAAGACACGAGTGGTTTGCACGCTGTGCAATCAGAGCCTGAAGCGAGACATAAACGTTCTCAACCTGAGCACAACCTGCATGACCAGGCATCTAAGTGCAAAGCACGAGCTGCAGTGGAGTAGACACCTCAAAAACCAAGAAAGGTCTTTGGCGCTCCTGCTTCCTCTTCTGCTGCAGTCTCGGCCTCTTCATCCACCTCTGGAGTGACAGTGCCACCTGCCACCCCGCAAACACCTGGGTCACCAAGCATCTCCACAATGTCCCACGGAAGCGTTCAGCTCTCCATCTCCCAAACACTGGAGCGGAAGAGGAAGTACCCCCTACCCACCCGCGATCCCTGGCCCTGAATGCCAGCATTTCAAAATTACTATACTTTAAAATGCTGTCATTCCGTCTGGTGGAGACAGAGAGTTTTAAAAGCCTTATGGCGGTGGTTGTCCCACAGTATGTCATGCCCAGCCACCACTACTTTTCCAGGCGTGCCATCCCTTCCCTGCACAACCAAGTGGGGGGCAAAATCAGGTGTGCACTGCGCAACGCCATCTGTGGCAAGGTCCACCTAACTACGGATACGTGGACCAGTTATATCTCCCTAACAGCACACTGGGTAAATGCAGTGGTGGCTGGGCCTGAAGCGGATAGCAGTTTGGCGCATGTCCTTCCACCGAGGATTTCAGGGCGCTTCAGTTTGCCTCTTGTTGCTTCCTCCTTCTCTACCGGCTCCTCATCCAGTCAGCGTAACACCTTCCCCACCAACTTCAGCACAGCCAGGGGTAAACGACAGCAGGCAGTTTTAAAACTTATCTGTTTGGGGGACAAATCCCACACCGCGCAGGAGCTGTGGACGGGCCTTGAACAACAGACCGATGAGTGGTTGGTGCCAGTGAGCCTCAAGCCCGGCCTGGTGGTGTGCGATAATGGGCGAAATCTCGTAGCAGCTCTGGGACTAGCCGGTTTGACGCACATCCCTTGCCTGGTGCATGTGCTGATTTTGGTGGTGCAGAGGTTCCTTAAAAATTCCCCCGATATGTCAGAGCTGCTGCATAAAGTGCGGGCCGTCTGTGCGCACTTTCGGCGTTCTCACCCTGCTTCTGCTCGCCTGTCAGCGCTGCAACGTAACTTCATCCTTCCCACTCACCGCCTCATATGCGAGGTGCCCACAAGGTGGAACTCCACCTTGCACATGCTGGCCAGACTGTGCCAGCAGCAGCAAACGATAGTGGAGTCGCTCTGCGGAACAGCCCCACTTCACCACCAATGACTGGGCCTCCATGCGAGACCTGTGTTCCTTGTTGAGCTGTTTCGAGTACTTCACAAACATGGCCAGTGCCGATAATGCTGTTCTCAGCATTACTATCCCACTTCTATGCCTCCTTGAAAAAACGCTGCAGGCGATGATGGGAGAGGATGTGGAACAGGAGGAGGAAGAGGGATCATTTCATAGGGTTTCCGGCCAGTCATTCACAAGTGGCTCCGCGGGTGGGTTCCTGCACCCACAAACGCCAGGTACACAATTGTCCAGCCAGGGCACAGTTCTGGAGGATGACGAGGTGGAGGATGAGGATGAGGAGGAACAGTGTTCACAGCAGGGTGGCACCCAAACCAGCTCATGGCCTTCACTGGTGCGTGGCTGGGGGAATACAGAGGACACAGACGATACACCTCCCACAGAGGACAGCTTTTCGTTGCCTCTGGGCAGCCTGGCACACATGAGCGATTACATGCTGCAGTGTCTCTGCAATGACCGCTGAGTTGCCCACATTCTAACTTGTGCTGATTACTGGGTGGCCACACTGCTGGATCCCCGTTACAAGGACAACGTACCGTCCTTAATTCTGTCACTGGAGCGTGATCGTAAGATGCGCGAGTACCAGCGCACGCTGGTAGACGCGCTGCTGGTGGCATTCCCACCTGACAGCGGGGGCACAGTGGAAGCACAAGGCAAAGGCAGAGGAGGAGGAAGAGGTCGCCAACGCAGCTGGGGCATCACCAGCACCTCAGAAGGCAGGGTTAGCATGGCCGAAATGTGGAAAAGCTTTGTCAGCATGCCACAACAACCAGCACCACCAACTGATATGGAATGTCTTAGCAGGAGGCAGCATTTCAGCAACATGGTGGAGCAGTATGTGTGCACACGCCTACACGTACTGAATGACGGGTCTGCCCCCTTCAACTTCTGGGTCTCCAAATTTGGCACATGGCCTGAGCTTGCCCTTTACGCCTTGGAGGTGCTGGCCTGCCCTGCAGCCAGTGTATTGTTTGAACGTGTGTTTAGCACGACTGGAGGGGGTTATCACAGGTTATATTTCCCAAAGTTTTGGGGTGTACCCTAATTTACAAAAATAAAAATAAATTTAAAACCAAAAAGCAGTGTAGGCTACCTCCTCCACCACCGCTTCCACGTACACTGCCACATCCACTGCCTCCTCAACCTCCTACTCCATATGGACCTAGATCAAGATTATTATTTTTTATTTTTCCGTATTTTATGTTATTTAATGTAATTTCCCTATCCACATTTGTTTGCAGAGCAGTTGCCATGCTCTTAACCACATTGTACTGCCATTTGCAGCCTTCTAGCCCTTTCCATGAAATTTTTTGTCATTGACTTCAATGGGGTTCGGGGTCAAGTTCGGGTCAAATATGGGCGTAAAAGAAAAAGCTCCATAAAATGACACAGTATTCAGGACGTACTACATATTATCAGGACATGCCCTACAAACACTTTTTTGGTAGACGTGGTGTTTTTAAGAGTTTGCCGTTTTTCCAAATTAAAGCATGCTCTGGGTGTGAGGTTTTATTTATTAAAGGGGGTAGCCGAGATGCACCACGATCCTGTGCTGCCGTCACTTCCGGGATCACGTGCTGTACAGTTGTGGCCAAAAGTTTTGAGAATGACAAAAATATTAGTTTTCACAAAGTTTGCTGCTAAATTGCTTTTAGATCCTTATTTCAGTTGTTTCTGTGATGTAGTGAAATATAATTACATGCACTTCATACGTTTCAAAGGCTTTTATCGACAATTACATGACATTTATGCAAAGACTCAGTATTTGCAGTGTTGGCCCTTCTTTTTCAGGACCTCTGCAATTCGACTGGGCATGCTCTCAATCAACTTCTTGGCCAATTCCTGACTGATAGCAACCCATTCTTTCATAATCACTTCTTGGAGTTTGTCAGAATTAGTGGGTTTTTGTTTGTCCACCCGCCTCTTGAGGATTGACCACAAGTTCTCAATGGGATTAAGATCTGGGGAGTTTCCAGGCCATGGTCCCAAAATGTCAACGTTTTGGTCCCCGAGCCACTTAGTTATCACTTTTGCCTTATGGCACGGTGCTCAATCGTGCTGGAAAATGCATTGTTCTTCACCAAACTGTTGTTTGATTGTTGGAAGAAGTTGCTGTTGGAGGGTGTTTTGGTACCATTCTTTATTCATGGCTGTGTTTTTGGGCAAAATTGTGAGTGAGCCCACTCCCTTGGATGAGAAGCAACCCCACACATGAATGGTCTCAGGATGCTTTACTGTTGGCATGACGCAGGACTGATGGTAGCGCTCACCTTTTCTTCTCCGGACAAGCCTTTTTCCAGATGCCCCAAACAATCAGAAAGAGGCTTCATCGGAGAATATGACTTTGCCCCAGTCCTCAGTCAGCAGTCCATTCACCATACTTTCTGCAGAAGATCAATCTGTCCCTGATGGTTTTTTTTGGAGAGAAGTGGCTTCTTTGCTGCCCTTCTTGACACCAGGCCATCTTCCAAAAGTCTTCGCCTCACTGTGCATGCAGATGCGCTCACACCTGCCTGCTGCCATTCCTGAGCAAGTTCTGCACTGGTGGCACTCCGATCCCGCAGCTGAATCCTCTTTAGGAGACGATCCTGGCGCTTGCTGGACTTTCTTGGACGCCCTGAAGCCTTCTTAACAAGAATTGAACCTCTTTCCTTGAAGTTCTTGATGATCCTATAAATTGTTGATTGAGGTGCAATCTTAGTAGCCACAATATCGTTGCCTGTGAAGCCATTTTTATGCAACGCAATGATGGCTGCACGCGTTTCTTTGCAGGTCACCATGGTTAACAATGGAAGAACAATGATTTCAAGCATCACCTTCCTTTTAACATGTCAAGTCTGCCATTTTAACCCAATCAGCCTGACATAATGATCTCCAGCCTTGTGCTCGTCAACATTCTCACCTGAGTTAACAAGACGACTACTGAAATGATCTCAGCAGGTCCTTTAATGACAGCAATGAAATGCAGTGGAAAGTTTTTTTGGGGATTAAGTTAATTTTCATGGCAAAGAAGGACTATGCAATTCATCTGATCACTCTTCATAACATTCTGGAGTATATGCAAATTGCTATTATAAAAACTTAAGCAGCAACTTTTCCAAATTCCAATATTTATCTAATTCTCAAAACTTTTGGCCACGACTGTACATTGGGCATTAGAACTCTCAGCTCATGCACAAGTCTGAATCCCTCCACAGCACTTTAGCAAGAGATTCAGACTCATGCTTGTGCTGCAGGTTGTAATCCCAGACTGTTAGGCCTCTTTCCCACGGACGTCACGGATTTGGACCGGATAAGATGCGGGTGCATCGCGGGAAAATAAACATTTTAATGCGTTTTGCACGCGCGTGAGAAAAATCGGCATGTTTGGTACCCAAACCAGAACCCGGACTTCTTAACAGAAGTTCGGGTTTGGGTTAGGTGTTGTGTAGATTTTATTATTTTCCCTTATAACATGGTTATAAGGGAAAATAATAGCATTCTTAATACAGAATGCTTAGTAAAATGTCCATTGAGGGGCTAAAAATAATAAAATAAAATAAATTCACTTCCATGGGGCCTGCGTTGCGTGAAAAACACACAATATAGAGCATGCTGCGATTTTCATGTAACGCACAAGTGATGCGTGAAAATCGCCGCTCATGTGCACAGCCCCATAGAAGTGAATGGGTCCGGATTCAGTGCGGGTGCAATGCGTTCACCTCACGCATTGCACCCGCGCGGGAAAACTCGCGCATGTGAAAGAGGTCTTAGCGTCTCACCACCTTTCCTGCTCTGAATGAAGGTGCTCTGTCTGTGTAACTCACCCAGTCAGACTATGTATATATATATATATTGATCTATAGACACTTTTCATTTGGAATCATCCAGGACATAAAATGTGTCTTCTATACAAGTATTTATTATTACACAATACCTAAAGATACAGTAACAATATACATAAAACATAAAGGGTTTGTCACCAGAACTAACCCTATGTTAATGTGATGTGCTAATGTCAGCTCAACCTAACCAGCCTATCTTTTATCTATGCCCCGGTTACTCCAGAAATTTAACTTTTATAATATGCTAATTAGCCTCTAGGAGCTCCGTTCTCCCACCTCTGGCCACGCCCTGCTACACTAGGGCCAGGCAGCGTTGGTCTCCTACTGCCGGCCCTGTCTGCCATGTAACTCTCGCGCCATCCCGTTCAGTATTCCGCGCAGGCACAGAATACTGACCAGCGTCAGATTTCCCAAGCGCACAGGGCCGGCAGTTGGAGGTGAAGGCTGCCTGGCCCTGTCAATCTAGTGTAGCAGGGCGTGGCCAGAGGTGGGAGAACGGAGCCTCCAGGAGCAGGGGCAACGCCCCCCTGCACCTAGAGGCTAATTAGCATATTATAAATGTTATATTTCTGGAGGGGGCAAAAATACAAGTAGCAATAGGCTGGTTAGGTTCAGCTGACATTAGCACAGCGCTAATGTCAGCTAGTTTAATAGGGTTAATTCTGGTGACAGAAACCTTTTAAAAATAAAATGACCACATTTACAGTCAATGACCCACTTATGGTTGTATATAGGATAGATCCAATTATTCCCTTTCCACAACACTATCCGATGAAGACTGTGTATATCATTCTTATCTGTTACAAAGAACTATTGATGTAGTTCATAATATATATTACAACCATATAGCCCTACAATTGCTCCAGTTGTGATGGTAATGTCTCTCATTTTTGTCTAAATAGCCCACACTTATCGCACTTGCGGATATATTGTCTGTTTAATTAAGGTGAAATAGTTTGAGTTATAGATTAAATCCTTAATTCATTTATGTCCCAATTAAGTTGTTTTCTCCATTCTCCTTTGGCCTCATGCACACGACCGTTGTGTGCATCCGTGTCCATTGTTCCGTTTTCCGTGATTTTCTGCGGACCCATTGACTTTCAATGGGTCCGTTGAAAACTCGGAGAATGCATCGTTGTTCATCCGCGTCCGTGATCCGTGTTTCCTGTCCTTCAAAAAAATATGACCGGTCCTATTTTTTTGACGGACAACAGTTCACGGACCCATTCAAGTCAATGGGTTCGTGAAAAAACACGGATGCACACAAGATTGACATCCGCGATCCGTGGCCGTAGGCTACTTTCACACAGACGGATCCGCAGATCCGTCTGCATAAAAGCTTTTTCAGAGCCGAGTTTTAACTTTGTGAAAACTCAGATCCGACAGTATATTCTAACACAGAGGCATTCCCATAGTGATGGGGACGCTTCAAGTTAGAATATACTACGAACTGTGTACATGACTGCCGCCTGCTGCCTGGCAGCACCCGATCTCTTACAGGGGGCTGTGATCCGCACAATTAACCCCTCAGGTGCGGCACCTGAGGGGTTAATTGTGCGTATCATAGCCCACTCTAAGAGATCAGGTGCTGCCAGGCAGGAGAGGGCAGACCCCCCTCCCCTGTATTTAACTCATTGGTGGCCAGTGCGGCCCCCCTCCCTCCCTTCCCAGTATTATATTCATTGGTGGCCAGTGCGGCCTACCCTCTCCCCCCCCCTCCTAATTAAAATCACCTTCCCCCATCATTGGTGGCAGCGGAGAGTTCCGATCAGAGTCCCAGTTTAATCGCTGGGGCTCCGATCGGTTACCATGGCAGCCGAGACGCTACTGCAGTCCTGGCTACCATGGTTACTTAGCAATAGAAGCATTATACTTACCTGCGATGTCTGTGACCGGCCGGGCGCTCCTCCTCGCAGGTAAGTGTAATGCTTCTATTGCTAAGTAGCGTCTTGGCTGCCATGGTAACCAATCGGAGCCCCAGCGATTAAACTGGGACTCGGATCGGAACTCTCCGCTGCCACCAATGATGGGGGAAGGTGATTTTAATTAGGGGGGGGGGGAGGGTAGGCCACCAATGAATATAATACTGGGGAGGGAGGGAGGGGGGGGGGGGGGGGGGGGGCCGCACTGGCCACCAATGAGTTAAATACAGTGGAGGGGGGTTTGCCCCCTCCTGCCTGGCAGCACCTGATCTCTTACAGGGGGCTATGACACGCACAAGGGGTTAATTGTCCTGATCACAGCCCCCTGTAAGAGATCGGGTGCTGCCAGACAGCAGGGGGTAGTCATGTACACAGTTCTTAGTATATTTTAACTTGAAGCATCCCCATCACTATGGGAACGCCTCTGTGTTAGAATATACTGTCGGATCTGAGTTTTGACGATCTAACTCAAATCCGATGGTATATTCTAACATAGAGGCGTTCCCATGGTGATGGGGTCGCTTCAAGTTAAAATATACCATCGGATTGGAGAAAACTCAGATCCGATGGTATATTAATAGGGACTTCTGACTTTACATTGAAAGTCAATGGGGGACGGATCCGTTTGCAATTGCACCATATTGTGTCAACGTCAAACGGATCCGTCCCCATTGACTTGCATTGTACGTCAGGACGGATCCGTTTGGCTCCGCACGGCCAGGCGGACACCAAAACGACTTTTTCCTTCATGTCCGTGGATCCTCCAAAAATCAAGGAAGACCCACGGAAGAAAAAACGGACACGGATCACGGACCCCATTTTTGCGGACCACAAAAAAATACTGTCGTGTGCATGAGGCTTTTATGTTGGTACCAATTCCTCTTTAGCGATACACTTCTAACAGTATCGATAGTGTGTAATAACTGTTAGGGCTCGTTCACACGACCGTTAGTGTCCCGTTCCTGTATTGCGGACCACCTTTGCGGATCCGCAATACACGGGCTCCGTACCGTTGTCCTTCCGCATCACGGATGGGGACCCATTCATTTCAACGGAGTGCTTTCTGGGGTCCCGTTCCGCCGCGCTGCAAAAAGATAGAACACTATCTTTTTGCAGAACGGAGGGTTCGCGGACCAATTCAAGTGAATGGGTCTGCGATCCCCATGCGCCTGACCCACGGAAGGTGCCCATGCATTGCGGACTGCAATTTGCAATTCACAGCACGGGACACCAGGGGTCGTGTGAACGAGCCCTTAGTAGGTTGAATGCTCACGAACCGTGGCGTCCCTCGTGGTAGCAGTCAATCGCAGACTGGATTACAGTCCTAGTCTGCTGTACATTGGTCACGTGATCAAGGTGCATCTTGGATAATGCCTTTAACGCCCTTATGCATTAGCGCACACAGCTTCTAGCACAGGGATCAGCAACCTTCAGCACTCCAGCTGCTCTGAACTACAACTCCCAGCATGCACACTTAGGGCTCATGCACATGAACGTCTTGTCAGTTTCATTTTTTTTGCAGCCCGTTTGCGGAACCATTCATTCCGGTGGGGCTGCAAAAAAACAGAAATGACTCCATGTGCATTCCGTTTCCGCAAGTCTGTTCTGCAAAAAAATAGAACGTCTTATTATTGTCCGCTTTGCGGACAAGGATAGGCATTGTTACAATGGATCCGCAAAAAAAAAAAAAACAACACGGATGCAATACTGATGTCACAGACATCATCCATATTTTTTACAGATTGCAAAATACGTACGATCATGTGCATGAGCCCTTATTCAGCTGGTTTTGTAACTCCCATAGAAGTGAAAGGAGGATTCCAGGAGTTGTAGTTCCAGAACAGCTGGAGTGCCGGAGGTTGCTGACCCCTATTCTAGAGAAGTCGGTCAGGGATGTGCCTCTTAGGGAGAATTCACATGACTTATTTTTCCATTCTTCTAAGCCATCAGAACAACAGAAAAATACACATTTGGCGTCCATTTTCATCTAAGATCCTTTTTTTGTTAAAACGGGAAAAAAAGTCATGCAAACAGTATTTAAAAAAAAATAAAAAATCTCAAGACGGAAATGGTTCAAACAGATGCCAAATATGCATAAGGCCTCATGCACACGGCCGTTGCCCTGCCGTGCATATATTACAACCCGCAAAATACTTGAAAAGGTCCGTAATCCGCAAGGTGCGGTGCAGAATGGAGGTACGGAACCACCACGAAGCACCTCTGATGTTTCTCTCCGTTGAATGGGTCTGGATCAGTCTGCGGCAACAGCATGGATTGTGCCCGTTCATTGGGGACTGCAAATTGCAGCCCCCAATGCATGGAGCGGCCAGAGGACAAGTTTGTGTGCATGAGACCTAACTGATGCACAGAATCATTTTTTTTTTTTTTTTTTTTTTACAGGATCCTTTTTTTCCCCCCTTTGGCCTCTTTCACACTAGCGTGAGGGATGGGCTCCGGATGCGTTCAGTGAAACTCGCACCATTTTGCAGTCAGTTTTATCTGAGATTGCGTTGTTTTTTCCACGCAAGTGCAATGCGTTTTTCACGCGTGTGATAAAAAACTGAAGGTTTACAAAATCTCTTAGCAACCAATCAGTGAAAAACGCACTGCATCCGCACTTGCTTCCGGATGAGATTTTCACTGAAGCCCCATTCACTTCTATGGGGCCAAGGCTGCGTGAAAAGCGCAGAATATAGAACATGCAGTACGGATGCATGAAAAAAAAAACGCTCATGTACACAGACCCATTGAAATGAATGGGTCAGGATTCAGTGCGGGTGCTATGCGTTCACATCATGCATGGAATCCGTGCAGAAAAGTCGCTTGTGTGAAAGGGGCCTTTTTGTTTTCTGTTCTTCTGACAGATCAGAGGAACAGAAAAATAACAGTGATGTGAAATTTTCCTTAATAAAGTCGGTGCATCTGGAGCCAGCACTGAGGAGCTCAAGACTGGCATAGATGACAATAATGGTGACAATAAGAGCCGAGATACTATATGAATTAGTGAACTTTTATTTGAACAGATGAAATGCAATTTATTTGACCAACAAATCCAAAATCACATCCTGGGTTTAGGTTCCACTCAAGGATACAGTCTAAGAAGTATTTTGGCACGTCTTTTATTCAGTCCTTTTATTGGATTACCCCTTGGCTGGCGACAAAGCGGCTCAGTTCATGTCACTGTGCGACTTTCAGCAACCAAAGAAGCAGAACCGATGCAATACTGACAGAGAAAGTCTCTTCTCCTCAAAACAGGTCCAACAGATCCCGTGCCCCCCATGTCGCACAAGTAACCGGTGGTCAGCTGTTTACAAATGCATTTGAGCTGATCTCATACACGTGTAGTGGTTACTGGCCCACACGTTAATATTCCAATGGGAAAAGGTAGATGCAATGTTTAAAATACTGATCCCCCCCCAACAAAAAAATAATATTTGTACACAGTATCTGCATTGAATTTACCACCACAGTAACCTATGACAAAGATAATACTGTGGGGTGTGTCCAAGTCCATAGTGGCACGGTCAGTATACGTTCTGTTGAGGAAAATGTTTGCCGCAGGTTTTTTCACCATTAATGTGTAGGTTCTTTTTTTCACAATATTGTACAGCTTACACACAATCAATCCACATAAAAATTGTACCAATCCCAAGTTGCGCCATCGGGTACAGAGCTGCGTTCAGAAGGTTTAATCTCTACAATTTCCTTGTCTTCACAGAGGATAAAATACAAATTACTGTCAGCTAAATGTAAGCATACCATCACACATACAGAAAGTGGTACGCCAAAAAGCTGCACCCCTGCCACTCCGAGAAATCCGCTGCGATGGCGGCCGTAACTCAAAACCAGTGGAAGATAAGGGAAGTATTTACAGTTACTCATCTTTTTGTCGACTATATCCAGATCTGAAATAAACATACCCTTTAAAGCTGATTTAAAAAAAATGCAGCTATAAACATAGCAATGGGAAGCTAATTTTTACCAATATCAGTTTAGGCTACTTTCACACTTGCGGCAGAGTGATCCGGCAACCAGTTCCGTCGCCGGAACTGCCTGCCGGATCTGGCAAAACGTATGCCAACTGATGGCATTTGTAAGACTGATGAGCATCCTGATCAGTCAGAAAAATGTATTGAAATGCTGAATCAGTCTCTCCGGTGTCATCCGGCAAAACACTTTTCAAATGCCGAATCTGGCACTAATACATTGCAATGGAAAAATAAATGCAGAATCCGGCATTCAGGCAAGTCTTCAGTTTTTTGGGCCGGAGATAAAACCGTAGCATGCTGCAGTTTTATCTCTGTCCTGATGCATCCTGAACGGATTTCTCTCCACTCAGAATGCATGGGGATAAAACTGATCAGTTCTTTTCCGGTATTGAGCCCCTAGGCCGGAAAAGAAAACAGCTAGTGTGAAAGTACCCTTAGTTACTCCAGTGTGCATTCTGTACTGATGATCAGCAGTCTGTACACAGTAATGCTACATTCACACAACCTCAAAAAACCTCAGTTAAAAACTGCAAAACGGTTCTTTTAACAGACGTTTTTTTTCACTGATGGCTTTCTGAGAAATGGATGTTGAAAATAATTCCCTTCAATTGTATGGGGGCTGTCGGGCAGTGAAAATGGACAAAATTGAACATGTTTTTGAAGTCTGTTATTCGCTGGCAGTCAAAAAAACTGTAGTCAGCCTATGGTGATAGGTAGGCTTGAGCGAATCATAGATCCATGTAAATACTTACATTTTAAGGGTACATTCACACGACTGTGTAATACTTTCCGTTTTGTGTCCGCGTTTTGTGGACAAATGACTTCCGTTTGTGTTCCGTACGTCTTCCGTTTTTTTACGGTCCGCAAAAAAATGGAAGGAAAAAAAAGAATTTTTTTATTTATGCCTTCAAAAATACGGAAACGGATCTGCAAAAAACGGATGACACACGGAAACCATTCCGTATGTCAACCGCAATTTTCAGATCCATTGACTTAAATGGGGCTGCGGACCGATCTGTGCGGACAATAGTAGGACAAGCTTCATATTCTAGAAAAGCGGAAACGTTGAACGTTGTCCGTACATTTTATTCACCCATAGGAATGAATAGATCCGCATCTATTCCGCAAAAATGCGGAACGGATGCAGATAAAATTATACAGTCGTGTGAATGTAACCTAATGCTGTATCTGTACAGCATTAAAATGTATTGGCTCCGTGGTGCCAAAGTTTGTTTCTCCTGAGGTTGCGCGAGACTTCGGTTAATTCTTACTGTATGCATATTTGTGTTTTGAAAAACAATACGCAGATCTGAAGCCTAGTGAGAAGTCATCGTGGGACACCTTTAAGTTTCTTAAGTTGGCTGTATGGAATATTTCCTATGTGTGATGTTTAGCTGAACATCAGTCTTTACAGTCGGCTTTTGTGTGGTTTGTGAATCGTACACAGGGCTGTAAGTAATGCAGCAGACAATACAATGTGTTTCCCAAATTACCTTTCAGCCAAATGAACGATATAATTAGGAAACCTTAAGCTGTCTTAGTCTCAAACCATTTAGGACTTGTTCACATGACTGATTCGCCCAGGAAGCACCATCCGTATCTTGGCCGAACGCAGCTCTCCGGAACCGACTGTATCGTAGTGTCTTATAATAACCTCAGCTCATATCCGATTGGTAATCTCTTGTACTAAACTCAGTTCAGTGCAAGAGATCCAAGATCATATATGAACTGACTGCATCATAAAACACAGATGTGCCTGATGTTAAAAAGTAGTTAGTTGGACATGCAAAATTAGTTTGAAAATACCCTGACGAATGTGTCATCGTTTCCCACAATATGCTTTCTACAAAGCTTTTGCTTTAGGGCTCATGCACACGACCATGACAGTTTTATGGTTCAGTCAGTGCACACCTGATCGCAGAACAGAGTTCAGTGCAAGAGATCCACAACAAAATGTGAACTGACTATTATAAAACACTAAGGCCCCTTTCACACAGGCGAGTATTCCGCGCGGGTGCAATCCGTGAGGTGAACGCATTGCACCCGCACTGAATACCGACCCATTCATTTCTATGGGGCTGTGCACACGAGCGGTGATTTTCACGCATCACTTGTGCGTTGTGTGAAAAATCGCAGCATGCTCCTCTTTGTGCGTTTTTCACGTAACGCAGGCCCCATAGAAATGAATGGGGTTGCATGAAAATCGCAAGCATCCGCAAGCAAGTGCGGATGCGGTGCGATTTTCACGCACTGTTGCTAGGTGACGATCGGGATGGGGACCCAATTTATTATTATTTCCCCTTATAACATGGTTATAAGGGAAAATAATAGCATTCTGAATACAGAATGCATAGTACAATAGGGCTGGAGGGGTTAAAAAAAAAAAGGAAAAAAATAATTTAACTCACCTTAATCCACTTGTTCGCGCAGCCGGCATCTCTTCTGTCTTGTTCTGTGAGCAATAGGACCTTTGATGACGTCACTACGCTCATCACATGATCCATCACCATGGTGATGGATCATGTGATGAACGCAGTGACGTCATCAAAAGGTCCTATTGCTCACAGAACAAGACAGAAGAGATGCCGGCTGCACGAACAAGTGGATTAAGGAGAGTTAAAAAATTTAATTTTTTTTTTTTAACCCCTCCAGCCCTATTTTACTATGCATTCAGAATGCTATTATTTTCCCTTATAACCATGTTATAAGGGGAAATAATACAATCTACACTACAACTAACCCAAACCTGAACTTCTGTGAAGAAGTTCGGGTCTGGGTACCACAGTCTTTTATCACGCGCGTGCAAAACACATTGCACCCGCGTGATAAAAACTGAACATCGGAACGCAATCGCAGTCAAAACTGACTGCAATTGCGTTCCTACTCGCGCAGGTTTGCCGCAATGCACCGGAACGCATCCGGACACGCTCGTCTGCAAGGGGCCTAAGTGACAGTTCAGGGGAGCTGTGGTTGGCCCGGGAGATCCAGCAGAGACACGGACTGTGCTTCCCGAGCCAATCACAGTCCTGTCAATGAGTCCTAATGGTTTGAGATAAAAACTTAAAACCCTAAAAAAATAAAACTTAAGGTTTACTAATCATATCATTAATTGGACTGAAAGGTATTGTGGGAAATACATTTTATGTACTTACAGCTTTGTGTACAACTTACAAACCATACAAAATGTTGATACTGATGACCTATCCTCAGGATAGATAATCAGTATATTATCAGTGGAGGTCCGACATCAGCTGTTTGAGAAGGCACCAGCACTCCTGTGAGTTGAAGTGAATGGGGCCGAGCACAATACCAAGCACAGCCGCTATACAATGCACGGGGCTGTGCTTGGTAAGCTGCGAGAAGGCCACGGTGCTCACAGGAGTACTGGTTCCTTCTCAAACAGCTGAGCGGTGGAGGTCCCGGGTGTCTGATCCCCGCCGAGCAGATACGGATGACCTATCCTGAGTATAGGTCATCAGTATCGATCTCGGAAAACCCTTTAACATTACACCCATGTATATATTGCATACAGCCAACTTAAGTTATAGTGGGACAACACCTTTACATTTCTTATCACCACAGATCAGGGATCGGGCAACCTCCGGCACTCCAGCCGTTCTGAAACTACAACTCCCAGAAATCTCCTTTCACTTCAGGTGGAAGTTACAAGAACAGCCGAGCAATTGTGGATGCTGGGAAATGTAGTTTTGCATCTGGAGTGCCGAAGGTTGCTGGGTCTGCCATAGATAGTCCCATCGTGAATAAATGGGACCAGAGTGCCTGATTATCACTCCATTCAAGGGAGGGACTCAGGACCCCTTTTTACTTGTGACAAGTGTGGGTTCCAGTCACCAAATCCTAATCACCTATCCTGTCGCCTAGCAGAAACGGTATGTAAAACAGCAGCTACTGACCAGGAGAAAGGCGTCGGGTTAGTCGGCAGGGAATAATGCTGACTTGATCTCCTAGGCTCCGTTCTAATCTGACAGCTTTGAATGTGTGATCTCACAACTACACTAAGGCCACGTTCAGACCAATTTTACACTGAAAATCTGCAAGAAAGTACAATAAATGTTCAATTCAAATGAACAATAAAGGTTCTTAAAACTTCACAGCTAACATTTTTCAGCATGTTACAGATTTTCAAACAGCCTGTTAGGGAGGAATTTACTGTGGATTTTCAAACTTTGCAGTGAAAAAAAGGGTAAAATCTGTGGCAATTTCACAGCAAAAGTCGCACATCAGGATTTTGTGCAGTTCTGTAGCACAATCTGCAGGGTTACTGTTTCCACCACATTTGAACTGGCACTTGGCACAAAGAAAGTAACTGAATACTGAGTGGCCTATGGCTAGAACTGGTTTACCTACTGGGAAAAGAAAAAACACACATTTTATACATACACACTTTTTTGCTGGAATTTGCAAGATGGAAAAGCGTAGTTTACCATGCTTTGGCATTCTTTCTCCCCACAAACATAAATGTAAAACAGGTGATGGGAACATAAGGGCCTCTCTAAATGAGCGCGCTGTGGGTTTTACGTTAAAGGGGTTATCTGATCCCCCCCCCCCAAAAAAAAAATATATATATAATAGTGACTCCTTATCTGCAGAACTACGCATGTATTACTGTAGATAATAGTCCAACATCAAGGTGATAAATTCCCTTCAAGAACAGGGCTCCGACATGAATGAGGAGGGCGGCCATCCCAGTATTCACAGCTATGGAACTTCCAAAAACAGCAAAGCCAGCATGAACTGAGAAAGCCACACATGCAGCTCTCTCCCATTAATGCTTGGGGGTGACAGTAGTGGGTCCCGACGCCATCTCTTATCGATATGCCATAAATGTCCAGATGGGAATATCCCTTTAAGGTCCTAGCTGTCTTCATTTGACATGGCACTGTGAATTACTACTAGTACAGCCAGGATCTGCATTTTAAAGGAGTTGTCAGTTATAAGATGACTTTTCCAGTGCTCCAAAATGTAATAAAATAATAAAAGATCATATACTCCCCCACCGGTTTCAGTGCTGCAGCTCCTCATCTCTGGTTTCTGTTTATAGGCTGAAGCGTGATGTGGCAGTATACTGCACGCGATCACTGAAGCCAGTCACTGGCCTCAGTGGTGTATGGCATGAGACTGGAGGTGAGGACCAGAGCTGGAAAATGGTGAGGGATTAGGTGGCAAGTATTTTTTCTTTTATTATTTTATTACATTTGGGGGAAGTCTTGTTATAACAGGGACAACCCCTTTAGGTGTAATTAAGAACAGCTCTGTTCAGATGAGATCAGAGTCGTACGAGTAAAGATTCTGAATATATTCATTTCACTGGCACAAAGTCATTTTAAACTTATTTCAATGGCACTAACAAAAGCGTTATTTGGCTTTAGCAAACACGAATGATGAAAATATCTAGAGTCTTCCAAATATACATGTTTTAGGAACGAAATAGTTAACATGAAAAATAAACGCAAATCCAGGTCCTAAAGGTTGTTGTAAGTAATTGCAGCCATTGTAGCACCCACAGGGTGTCATCCAGTTTTGTATAGATCCTCAAGCAGGCAGAACAGTAGGAAAGTGCCAAGCCCTAAAGGCACTGCCATAGCTACAATCTCAATAGACCATGATAACCAGGGGACTAATGAAACCCTTTAGGAAAAACTCGATGGGGGTGGCACATGACACGGGGATGCTCTTCGAGACCCTTTGTCATGCACCACCTTCTCAGGTCCTGCATATTATCAGTTTTATCTAATTGCTTTAAAAGTTTTCATGCAAGAAGACCGCTCGGGGACTTTTACTTACAAGCATTTTATGCTGTAGAGACTTTAATTTAGAGTTTGCTATAAGCATGGGCAAGTCACTCATCCTGCGCATGCGCTGGAGACATTATGCAGTGCAATAGGTTTATTGTGCCTGCGTGCAGCGAGCTAATATAGGTGACAAGTGATTGCCCGGAAGAACTCTCAGGAACTGCAGTAAAGCAATAAGGCTACCTGCACAGGGGTGCGAGCTTTCTTGAAGAAATTCCACACAAATGTCTGTGCATATTCGTACCAAATACCACATGTATTACTTGCGGTTTTTGGTGCGGATTGGACTTTTTCTACACATCTCACCCTTGCATTTTAGGTCAATTGCACATGTTCAGGATTTATGTGCAGATTTCAGTGAAGATTTTCGCAGGGAAATCTGTGCGGTCAATCTGCAACAATTGGTGCGGATTTGATGCAGAGTTTACTCTCCCCATTGAAGTGAATGGAGAAAATCCAGACAGTAAAAATAAAATAAACTGACATGCTGCAGATTTTAAAATCCACACCATAGGTCAAAATCCACGCAGAACAAAAAAAATCTGCATCGTGTGCATGAGAATTTCAAATACAATCTACATGACCTACGGTGTGGATTTTCCACATGCAAATCTGCGCAGAAAATCCGCACGCAATCCTGATCGTGTGCATTTAGCCTAAAAGGGTGAAATCCGAAGAATTGACATACTGTGGATTTCAAAAATCAGCACGGCAGCTCAATTTCTACACGGAACGATAAAGCAAAGTGTAAATGACATTTGTGAAATCTCTCGCATTTTGCTGTGGTTTTTCTGCCTGCCAGTCCACAAGGAAAAACCTGCACAGGTAGCCTAAACGTATACTATGGTGGCAAAGCCAGGGAGAAGTGGAGGATAGGATTGGAAAATTCTGACCCAAACCACTTCTAATACCTGTTGGGTAGAAAAAGGTTTTTTTTTTTTGGATGCCCAGAAAAAGCCCTTAAGCCATGTTCTATATATACCATGGACATACTAGGAACAAAGGACAGAAAACAAGTTACCATTTCCCATTTCCTTACCATTACTTAAAAATAGATTTCTAGACAACGTTACCCTCCAATGAACCAGGAACAGTCTGATAATTATCGTGCAGATCTAGTCAGCATTCAGACATCTCCAATATGACAACCAAAGTGCGGGGAGAACTTTTATTTTTGCTTGTTCCATTTAGGCCCCACTCCCAATTCATGAGGATTAAGGTGCCTAAATCCTTATCAAATCTTCTAACGTTTTGCATCCAACTAGGGCTGAAACATTTACTCGAGTAAATCGACATAAAAAAAAAATCTTCAATGCAAATTGTTTGCATCAAGGATTGATTCGTTGATACCATGTGACCACGAAGCGGTGAGTGAAGAGCTGTTACTCACCGCTACATGGTCTCTCGCCGGCATGCAAGTGGGCGGCCGTGGCGCAGTCCTGGAATACACAGAGCCTCATAGGGGCGGCACTGCGTACGCAGCTCTTGGCAGGTCATGACTGTGAAGGTCTGTGTGTGGGGGAGCTTCAGAATGCAGGCATATCTGGCACAATTACAGGGCCTTACAGTACAGATCTGGGGCTTATGTGGTGTATATCAGTCGGGGTGTCATGTGGTTCATTCCTGTGATGGGAGGGGGCACTTGGCATATTCTGGGGGCCATGAGAGTGTGTGTGTGTGGGGGGGAGCTTGCTACATGGGGTGTAAATCTGTGAGGGGCCTGTTCGGTACAGAGCAGGTTAGAATGGAGTTGTTAGGAGGAGAAGTCTCTACACTATGGTCAGCAATGTAACTTGCACAGTTGCTAAAAGGAGTCCTCCTACTCTGTCCTGCACTGTGCAGGCTACAATTGAGTGGGAAAATGGAGGTCATTCTGCATTTGCTGTGACTTAAGGAGCATGTAACCAGCGACATCACAAACCTCCTTTTAACAACTCCATTCGAGCTTCTGCCATTTGACTATGGCAGCTGCATGGGGGTCTGGCGGTGCAGGGGGGACTGATTCTTATCAGATTACTCGATTAAATCGGTAGTATACTTGATTACTAAAATAATCGATAGCTGCGGCCCTACATCCAGTTCATTCTAGTTGCGGATTCCATATGGAATTGAATGGGATTAATCCTTGTTTGGATCTGCCATCACATCGGCACCAGAAATCTGAGTGTCAGTCTTGGATTTCTGTTGTGGAATCTTTTACAAATGCACTGGATTTGTCATGAGCAAAATCACGTACGTGTCAGTATATTCTTATGGTATTTTCACATGTGGAAGATTTGTTGCAAAAACCTCTGCAACTGTCCATTCATTTAAGGCTGCCTGCACTCGAGTGGTTTTATGTGCTACATATCCGCAATTTCTAACATCGGTTTTTGTTGTAACAGATGTCACCCTTCATTGGAAATGGAATCTGTAGCTAAACCCACAAACAACTGACATTCTGCGATTTTAGAATTCCGTATGGCAAGTCAATTCCCACACAGAAAAAAATCTGCTAAGTGTGCATGAGATTTGTGTAATCTCATACACTTTGTTGTTACTGCGTTTTTTCTGCACGGAAAAAGCACATGTATTTTGTAACGTGCGCAGGTGGCCTAAATCGGGGTTGGAGAAACCCAAGCACACGCTTCAAAACAATACCAATCACGTTTACGGAAGGCATTTTCAGTCACAGAAACATTTTGTCAAACGGGAATATACCCACAGTGTCCCCAACACAAACAGTTTGTAGGGTGCCAAAGATGTACTCATTTACAGGGCATAGAAAAAGTCTGTCCACTACATACACTGTTTAGGGTACTTTCACACTTGCGGCAGGGGATTCCGGCAGGCATACAGACACAAACTGATGGTATTTGTCAGACGGATCAGGATCCTGATCCGTATGACAAATGCATTGAAATGCCGGATCAGTCTCTCCAGTGTCATCCGTAAAAACAGATCCGACATTTTTTTTTTTTTTTCCGGTCTGAGCATGCGCAGACCGCAATGCCGGAGCACTCGGGGCATTAATGCATTTCAATGGGAAAAGTGCCAAGTGTTCCAGAATTTTGGACGGAGATAAAACTGTAGCATTCTGCGGTATTATCTCCGTCCTGAAAAGTCAAAAAGACTGAACTGAAGACATCCTGATGCATCATGAACGGATTGCTCTCCATTCAGAATGCATGGGGATATAACGGATCAGTTCTTTTCCAGTATGGAGCCCCTAGGACGGAACTCAATGCCGGAAAAGAATAACGCTAGTGTGAAAGTACCCTTAGAAGTGCAAGTCAGAGTGTCCCTCACCCTCCTACATCCAACTGATATGGCTTTATCACAAAGGGACTGTTAGATCTGCAGACGAGAGACCAGCAGCACAAAGCAATGCAAGACATGGTTCAGTTCAACCTAAAAATGAGAGAAATGGTTCATACAATCAAGCGAGCCTGCGTGTATTTGTAGAACTGATGCAGAATCATTGGCAACATAGTAACGGCTATATTACATTCTGTAAACATAAGTATAATACTTGCAGTTCTGAAAAAGGCAATATATACAGTTTTTGGTTAAATATATCTGTTGCGGCTTGCAGTATATATTTATATATGTATATTTAAATTTGACGCATTGACACATCAAATCACGTAGAATATAAGAAATGTTCGCTTCTATAGATAGATCCGTCCCAAAAATACATAAAGTCTAACCCTTTAGACCAGAAAGGATATTGAAAATTGAAGGACTTGTAGTCAGTGTGAAGCTGCTGCATGACCAGCTGGGACAGGCGGAGAGAGACAGGCGTCACCTCTGCACGACAGGCAACGGACTGACACCGGGAGCTAGGTAAGCACTAGTAAATCAAAGACGTAGGAACAGTAAGGCAACAAGCTAGATTTAAAGCAGCACTAATGTACACCCCTACCTTCACTACATATAGGGATGTGTATAAACATATATACATACTATGTAAACACACACACATTATATATATATATGCCACCCCTGTGGCTGCAGTGACGCACGCCGCTTGACACGTTTTCACCACACGGGGTAAAATGAAGTGCAACACAGAAAGCTTCCCTTAAACATAAAAAAATAAGTGTGCAAATTTTGTTCTTTTCTACACAGAATAAAAAATACCACTCTGTTAGGTTACCATACAGCGATACAAAAGACCTCCTGCTGTGTTTTTCGAAACACACCACGTGTACAGTAGACCTTTCCTTCCCAAAACCATCTAAAAAGGCACTAAGGGTAGGAATGACAGGTAACAAAAACATGAAATGAAGTGGGGGGGCAGTCTTTCTTCAGTCCGGTCGAAAGATAGGATACTTTGGTAAGAATTCTATTAGTATGACCTGGAAAAGAAATGGATAAAAAGAGCATTAACAAATAGCGCACGCTACATGCGGATATCACCCCTACTATGCTGACAGCGGTGAAATCGGTGGCATTTCTTCAACAGCAGGTGGGCGAGATTTGTAAAATATTCACTTAGTCTCTAGTAGGGGTGGGCGATATATTGTTTTCTATATTTGGGGGGGCGTGTTTAATCTTTTTTTTACATTTTATTTAATAACTATTAGTCTCCTTAAGGGCTAGAACGTAGAACCCTTGTCATATTCACCCTAATAGAGCTCTATTAGGGTGAATAGGACTTTACACTCTCCCTGCTGCCCTGTGCTTTGTGCACACAGCAGCAGGGAGCTGATCCCCCTCCCCTAAATGGTGCCATCCCCAGATCCCCCCCCCTCCCCTAAACGATGCCATCCCCAGATCCCCCCCTCCCCTAAACGATGCCATCCCCAGATCCCCCCCTCCCCTAAACGATGCCATCCCCAGATCCCCCCCCTCCCCTAAACGGTGCCATGCACAGATCCCCCCCCCTCCCCTAAACGGCGCCATCCACAGATCCCCCCCCCTCCCCTAAACGGCGCCATCCACAGATCCCCCCCCCCCCCCTAAACGGTGCCATCCACAGATCCCCCCCCCCCCCTAAACGGTGCCATCCACAGATCCCCCCCCCCCTAAACGGTGCCATCCACAGATCCCCCCCCCCCCTAAACGGTGCCATCCACAGATCCCCCCCCCCCCTAAACGGTGCCATCCACAGATCCCCCCCCCCCTAAACGGTGCCATCCACAGATCCCCCCCCCCTAAACGGTGCCATCCACAGATCCCCCCCCCCTAAACGGTGCCATCCACAGATCCCCCCCCCCTAAACGGTGCCATCCACAGATCCCCCCCCCCTAAACGGTGCCATCCACAGATCCCCCCCCCCTAAACGGTGCCATCCACAGATCCCCCCCCCCTAAACGGTGCCATCCACAGATCCCCCCCCCCTAAACGGTGCCATCCACAGATCCCCCCCCCCTAAACGGTGCCATCCACAGATCCCCCCCCCCTAAACGGTGCCATCCACAGACCCCCCCCCCCTAAACGGTGCCATCCACAGATCCCCCCCCCCTAAACGGTGCCATCCACAGATCCCCCCCCCCTAAACGGTGCCATCCACAGACACCCCCCCCCCTTCCCCTAAACGGTGCCATCCACAGATCCCCCCCCCCCCTCCCCGACGCTCACAGGAATACATTTAAAAACTAATCAGTAACTTTGACTTTATTCATTGGTGATCTCTTTACTGTATACCTTACTAGGTCTTAGCTCCGATAACAGCAGGCAGTGCGGGGGGGGCGGCGCTCACTCACTGACGTCACGCGCCTGCGCCGCCTAGTGGGAGGAGCAGGCGCGTGACGTCAGTGAGTGAGCGCCGCCTGCCCACACTGCCTGCTGTTACCGGAGCTAAGACCTAGTAAGGTATACAGTAAAGAGATCACCAATGAATAAAGTTAAAGTTACTGATTAGTTTTTAAATGTTCTACTGTCAGCGGCGTGGCCCTGTATGTTCTAACTCCCAGGCAAGCGTCCCTGTCACCATGGGAACCGCTGGGGGTTAGAATATACCATCGGATTTGAGTTTTCACGCGCTCACTGAGATCGTGAAAACTCAATGATTTACAGTCAGTCCCTCCTTTCCTCCTCTTGTCATTGGTGGTCAGCGGCAGCCGCGCACAGTGGCTCTCTCCTTCTCCACTGTGCCCAGTGTGCCGGCTCAGGAGAAGATGGTGCGCGCAGAGAGCGCGATCATATCGCGGTCCGGCGATATAGGCGATATGCTCAAAATCCATATCGTGGCACAAATTTATATCGCATATCGTCTATATCGCCCACCCCTAGTCTCTAGTGACCATAGATCATTTTCTAAGGAGAAATCCTGAAAAGTTCTGCAACCTAGCAGCTTACCGCACCAGCCTGCATAAGAGGAAAGCTGGCCATAGAGTTTTCTACGCAGATTCTCGTCATTGTGATAAAATCTAATGTCTATGGAGAACCGAAAGAGGATGGGTGGATTCTGTGATAACATTGCAGAGTTGGAGCAATTGTTGCTCTTCCAAATATTCTCAGATTCTGTCCGAAATGCTTGAGGAAGATTACAGGCACAGCATCCCATCATTCCCGGCTATGCGTCTGAGGCTGGAAGCTGAAACACTACTAAAAGTGACCATTGCTGTATTTGGGCAACCCTTAACCACTTAGCGACCAGCCTGTTTTGGGCTTTAACAACCAAGCAATTTATTTAATTTTTTACATCATCGCGTTCCAAAAGCTATAACTTTTTTATCAATGTAGCTGGGTCATGGCAATATCAAATATGTTTTTTATTTTTATTTTTTTAAACCAACCATTCACTTGTCCCAGAAGGATACCTTAACAGGCAGTCTTTTGATTGCTTCTATAATACCCTGTACTGACTATGCAGTGCAGAGTATTATACTTTCAGTGCTACACTGACCGTCACCAGCAAGCTGATGGGAATACATGCAGGCAGGCCTTGATTCAGCCAACACACTGAACCCCACAATCTCATTAGCAGGGTGCCTATGGGAGACAGAGGGAGCTCGCTCCGTCTAAACCACTTTGATGCCTTGGTTGCAACTGAGCAGGAGCCTGGCTCTCATGGGAGGCCTGTGCAGCACTTCTACCAGGCCACTGGTATTGCTGGTCACTAAGGGGTTTTCAGGACTGTTTTGTCTAATTCTCCCTGCTCCCCATTGCTCCATTCAGGATATATGGCTACTGGGCTGTCTTCCCTGCACTTCCAGCCCCTGCCAGCGAACTTCCGTTAGGATGGGGTCAGGCCTCGTTCACATTTCCCTTTTTCACTGACATGTGCTGTCCGCATTTTCTGCGGACAGCACACGTACCCATTCATTTAAATGTGCCTGTTCACATTTCAGTATTTTCTTTTACTGACCGTGGGTCATTAAAAAATAAAATAATCACGGTACATGCACTACTTTTATTCATGATGTGGACCTGCACAGATGAAACGCTTTTTTTCCACCGACGTGACACGGACACGGAAATGTGAATGAGGCCTCATGTGCGTTGGCATTTTTTTTGACATTTGGCGTTTTGACATCTCCTCTACAGGGGAAAAATAACACTAGAAAAAGCATGGTTCCCAAAGTTCTTTAGAAAAAAAGATTTAATTGCTGCCAAGAAAAGCCATAAAACCTGTATGCAGTATAGAAAAAAGGTCAGTTGTTTCTATGGTGTGTTTTATGGTGTCTTTAGTGAGCCAAAAACCCCAGAGCACGTGTGTGTGAAGTGGCCCTTAGACACTTCAACTCATCTAAGCTAGAAAGGGATGGCGTTTAAGACACTCTGGTATAACGTCAGCCAACTAATAGGCGGTATAAACTTAAACCAATTTAATCATCCAGATAAATCTGGTGTATTTTTAGGCTGCCTAGTCTTAAGTGTACATTGTCTAAAAATTTGGATTAGTCAAGCTGCCCCATGTATTTTTTTTTGGACGGAATTAAGGTTTTAATTTATTTCTAACGCATAATAGGATACTCACATATTCCATCATGTTGTTTGATTCACATTTCCTTCTGCTCAGTTTCCAGTGCAAGCCAAGCTAAGAAGAAAAATGAATCCTACTATCAGACACTGCGCCTTGTGTGGGTTCACATCACGTTTTATGCCTCAGCTTGACATATACGTTAGAGGAAAAAAAAAAAAAAAAGGACACAAAAACGAAGCGCACAACGTTCTTGTATCCTGCAGTATGGTAAAAAATATATATATATATATATATATATATATATATATATATATATATATATATATATATATAATTTTTTTTTTTTACAATGGAACTCTATAGTGAAAGGATGCCACTGTATGGCATCAGTCTGAGGCATCTGTTTACCATATACATTAAAAGGATGGGAAAAACATGATGTGAATCCAGCCTTACCAGTTACATTTTATATTGATCACTTACCTTGTGATATAATCTGTTATTCTCCCAGTCCAATAGCTTGTGAATGGATCTTCTTGTCTAGCAAAACATGGCGACAAACAAAAGATTATAAGAAAGAGAAAAATCAACTGGTGTGTATGTGTGTGCATTTAGAAATCTGCGATTATCTCTACAGCAATTATCAGGATATAAAATGCACGGCACAATTCCACCTCTTCAGCTGAATGGTGCGGAACAATTGTAAGGTCACCCGCCCCTATAAAAGCGCTCCCAGTGCAATTACTTACCCTTTTGTTGAGGCATATAACCGGCCACAAACTTAAGCCTAGTGTACAACAGCAGCAAATACAGCCACATAGCAGCCACTTCACATTGAGAGGGAGATTCTTCCTCAAGCATGTATTCACACGTCCGATACTGATTTTAAACTCTTCAGGGGCAACCTGCAGTCACAAAGCACGAGATTTGGTAGCATGACAATTATTTAAAAAAAAAAAAAAAAAAAAAAAAAAAAAAAAAAAACACAGCGGCCCATGTTAAATCACTTTGGCTTTGATTACAGCTCCCACTTCACTCCTATAAGGCTGCGTTCACACGGGCGAGATTTCCGCGCGGGTGCAATGCGGTAGGTGAACACATTGCACCCGCACTGAATCTGGACCCATTCATTTCAATGGGGCTGTTCAGATGAGCGATGATTTTCACGCATCACTTATGCGTTGCGTGAAAATCGCAGCATGCTTTATATTCTGCGTTTTTCACGCAACGCAGGCCCCATAGAAGTGAATGGGGTTGCGTGAAAATCGCAAGCATCCGCAAGCAAGTGCGGATGCGGTGCGATTTTCACGCATGGTTGCTAGGTGACTGTCTATAAACTGTATTATTTTCCCTTATAACATGGTTATGTACCATGTGATTGGAGCATGTGATCTGACATCACCAAAAGGTCCTTTAGCCCATAGTTCATCTTTTAAAGAACTAAAGACCGGGAGAACTACGCGAACAAGAGGAGAAGGTGAGTTAATTTTTTTTATTTTTTTTAACCCTCAATTGATCACCTACTAAGCATTCTGTTTTCAGAATGCTATTATTTTCCCTTATAACCATGTTCTAAGGGGAAATAATAACATCTACACAACACCGAACCCAAACCTGAACTTCTGTGAAGAAGTTCGGGTCTGGGTACCACAGTCGGTTTTTTATCACGCGCGTGCAAAACACATTGCACCCGCGCGATAAAAACTGAACATCGGAACGCAATCGCAGTCAAAACTGACTGCAATTGCATTCCTACTCGCGCGGGTTTGCCGCAACACACCGGGACGCATCCGGAACTAATCCGGACACGTTCGTGTGAACCCAGCCTAACACAATCGCTGTTCCACTGCACAACGGATATAAAAAATGTGCCCAACCTCAATTACTATAAGGCCTCATGCACACAACAGTATGTATTTTGCGGTCCACAAATCCGTTCGTGTTGCATCCACATTTTTTGCAGACCTGTTAAATTCAATGGGTCTGCCTTTTGTGGACATATGAAAAAAGCACACGGATCATCCGTATGCTTTCTGCGTTTAAATGTCCATTCCCGCAAAAAGATAAAATATGTCCTGAAAATGTATACCACTGACGTCAAAGAGTCTTCAAAAATATGTTTGAGTTTCCCCAGGAAAGCCCAGCGTTTAACCAGGCAACTTTGTGCAGCACATTGTGCCATTTTGCCCAAAATTTACAGGATCTGAGACAGGGCCCCTTACAAAGCCCCAAAGTAGGTATGAATTAACCGTTTGAGGGGTTGGTCACTTAACAATGTCTTCAGAAGATCTGCACCGATATCATGATTTGTAAGGTCCCCAACTATGCCTGTTGAGGTCAAAATTCATCAGTGTCTTGGTCTCAACATGACCACTGATGGAGGCGTATGTGGCCACACTCATCCATCAGAAGCCTCCATTGGCTAACATTGCACTGTGATTCACTGCCTGTGGCTGAAGAATGGGTCTGGTCGCACGCATCCAACAGCAAACATGTTGGGACTGAAGAGTCACAGAAATGTGGACTAATCAGGGGGATACCGGGACCACGTTTGGTGTACATCATTTCTAAAAAGTGTTCAAGGGTTTTTACTGTGTCACTGTGGAAATGGCAAGATGTGACTAAGGCTACTTTCACACTGGCGTTTTGGCTTTCCGTTTCGGAGATCCGTTCAGGGCTCTCACAAGCGGTCCAAAACGGATCAGTTTTGCCCAAATGCATTCTGAATGGAAAAGGATCCGCTCAGAATGCATCAGTTTGCCTCCGATCTGTCTCCATTCCGCTTTGGAGACGGACACCAGAACACTGCCTGCAGCGTTTTGGTGTCCGTCGAAACTGAGTCAAACGGATCCATCCTGGCACACAATGTAAGTCAACGGGGATGGATCCGTTTTCACTGACACAATAGAAAACGGATCCGTCCTCCATTGACTTTCAATGGTGTTCGTCTTGGCTATGTTACAGATAATACAAATGGATCCATTCTGAACGGATGCAGACGTATGTACTATCTGAACGGATCTGTCTGTGCAGATCCATGACAGACCCGCACCAAACGCGAGTCTGAAAGTAGCCTAAGCTTCGGGCACAAGCCGCCAGGCTTAGGGGCAACGGCCAAGCAGGCCAGTGTGGCGGATTTGAACCTAGGACCCCAGTGCTAACCAGTGAGCTTGTCCTGCTATGCTATTTGAAGTTCCTAAAACAACGGAGCACCGGTCATTCCCGTAAGCCTGGTGAGATCGGACAACCCCTTTAGTGATCACAGAAATCAGCTGTGGATGACATTTATTACATGACCGCAGTGTGCAATGATATTTCTGCAACAATTAAAGAAAATGACACGAAAAACTTATCACATTATTTCAAAATGTCACATGGCCACCACCTAGGCAATTATTACATAGATGTCGAGAAGTTTCAAAGCCTGCTCCTTCCAGTGCAATGGGTTCTCACAGGTCAAAATAATGGACTTGGAGACAAAGGTATAATAAAGAAGCTTCACCCTCCCTTGCTAGGGAACTGGATCTACGGGGAGCCGAGCTACTCAAATAAAACAGTAGGGTTAGAAAAAAATCCAAGGTCTGGTAAAAGAGTCGTGGGGGGAGCGACCGCTTGCTAGGTCATGTCTCTAGGTTTTTTTTGTTCATCTGTTTAAAGTAGAAGATAAGGGTTTTCATTCTGGTTGTACTGGTCTACAATGAAAAGCAGCATTATTTCCTCCAGGCATCTTCTTTTTTTTAAACATTGTTAAAAGGGGGCCATAATATTTTATGACAGGATACAGCCAGGGCAGCAAACAGAGGAGAACTAAGCAAAACCCAGCAGGCTCAGTCTGGCCTCAGAAAGCCAAGAGTGGCTATTATGGCCCTATCAATCACCTGCATCTCAGCGGACAACACCAGGGGAACTTTATGACTTCTGAACTGCCGGCGGAGTCGTACAATGTGCGATTGTGGAGAGTATTACAACAGGAAACTGCTGCGTCTTCCCCTTAGGCCCAAGAACTCACTTAAGTGACACCTGAACTACGGACAGGCCATGACACCAAGCATTTTCAGGGAGGCTCAGTTTTCTCCCTCCATCGGAGATATATACCTCTGACAGAAGGCGGTGACGTTTTATGGATAGGAGGGTTACAATGGCATACGTCACTTCTTCCGCTGCATATAAATATGAAACACAAACCAGGATTTGTTCGGTGCCCAGTTGGACAGCAAAGCACAATAAACTATAAAGTCCTAGAAAAAAGTATTCTGATGAATGCCAAAAACACCCCCAGATGGATGGGGCTTTACGGATACGTTCACGTCAAACATAATGACATAAGAACCAAGCCTGGATATAAAAAGGCACTGAGGTGCAAATAGCTTATTACAAAGCAAATGAGCTGGTGTGATCTTACATACCCGGAGCAATGTAAACCTAGCCTAAAAGAAGTGGCAGTATAAAGCCGCACAATACATCTGTAACATGGTGCCCATTACCTGCTATAACTAAAGCCTGTATTAGACGTCCCTTCCGGGCAATCACTGTTATTACATGTATGGGGACGAGCAATCTCCAGTGCCATCACTTGTCCCCATTCTGACCACTGTTTGCCGGCAGCAGATCGTGATTAGACATCAGCAAACAAGTATTTTCAAACCTGTTGAAACTTTGGGACTGCACGATAAGCGTTTGCTCATTCATCAGGTAATCGGCATTACACTGCCAGAGGTGGCAGACTAGCTGCCCGTCTAAGGCTACTTTCACACTGGCGTTTTGGCTTTCCGTTTGCAAGATCCGTTCAGGGCTCTCACAAGCGGTCCAAAACCGATTCGCTTGCATTCTGAATGGAAAAGGATCCGCTCAGAATGCATCAGTTTGCCTCCGCTCCGTCTCCATTCCGCTTTGGAGGCGGACACCAAAACACTTTTGTTGTCCGTCTGATGAAACTGAGCCAAACAGATCCATCCTGGCACACAATGTCAGTCAATGGGGACAGATACGTTTTCTCTGACAATAGAAAACGGATCTGTCCCCCATTGACTTTCAATGGTGTTTAAGACGGTTCCGTCTTGTCCATGTTAAAGATAATACAAACGGATCCGTTCTGAACGGATGCAGAGGGTTGTATTACCTGAACGGATCCGTCCATTGCAGGAGGGAGCGGCTATGATTTCCATCAGCTTGTCCAGCTTATAACAGCGCTATGCCTCTTCAGCACAACATATCCCGGTACGCAGCTCTAAACCTGGAGCATCTCTTTACAGGTCAGAGGTTCGGCCCTCGCTTTTTTATTATTTTGCCGTGTCATGCCCTTGGCATAACACAGTATGGCATCTAGAGAGCAAGCACTTTTGTAAATGACTCCCAGTTTCGGAGTCCTCGTACACAGCTCTGCAATGAGAGATTCCCTGTGTATGACATGGTCCACATGAAAAAGGTTATCCTGCAGATGACATCATAATAGGCCATATCAGGACTGTCCTCCATCCAGAGTAGCAGGCACATATTCATCGGGTGATCTGCTGCACCTTTACGTTAAGTTCACCATCAGAATTGTGCGCGGATTTGCATGCACCGTAGGTTCTATGAGAATTTGAATTTGTCATGTACACGATGCAGATTTTTTCAGCGTGGATTTTGACCGGCAGTGCGGTTTTTAAAATCTGAAGCATGTGAAAAAAATAAAATCAGACTAGATTTCATGCAGAATTTTTCCAGTCACTTCAATGGGTAGAGTAAAATCCACATGCGGAAAATCTGCACCAATTGATGCGGATTGTCAGCACGGATTCTCCACACATAAATCCTGATTGTGTGCATTTACTATTAGACGGCAGATTTCGGGAACAGGCGGTCGTTTGTTCCCAATAATCTGCCCGATTATTGCAGTGTACATCCACGGTCAGGAAGAGGAGCTGCTGAAACGCTTTCTTCTTGTGCAATATACCGTGGGGCTGCCCCATTCAAAAGTGAAATCGTCCCAATAATATAACCATTGGTATGACCATGCCTACCTTGCCGGTTAAGACAGAAGGGAACTCTGCATCAAACTTGTTGCTTAAACCAAATCTACAGGAAGAAGAAAGAGACAAGTTTTCACCAGTTAAACCTTAGCCACGGTTTTTATCTAAGACTGAGGCCGAATGCACACAGCCGTGTTCCGCGGCCGAGAGCGGTCCGTGGTATGCCGGGCTGGATTCCTGTTCAGAGCAGGAGCGCACGGCGTCATTGGTTGCTATGACGCTGTGCGCTTCATGCCGCCGCTGCACTACAGTAATACACTAGTGCAGCGGCGGCATGAAGTGCACGCCGTCATAGCAACCAATGACGCCGTGCGCTCCTGCTCTGAACAGGAATCCAGCCCGGCATACCACGAACCGCTCTCGGCCGCGGAACACGGCTGTGTGCATTCGGCCTAAATCTGTTACACATATCAAGCGCATTGCAAGTGTCCGTTGACCATTTCCAAAAGCAACCAGCAGAATTATGAACACAGCTCTGGGCTATAATAAAGCAGGCAGTAACCGAAGACCAGTACAAATAAGGGAATATATTTTTATGTACCTTAAAGGGGTTGTCTACTTTCAAAGAATCCAGGCTGAATGGGCTAAATAGGGCTTTTGATGTGAATGTGAGCAGTGCTGCAGTAAAGAGCACTGTCTACTACAATGTTGATGCTGCTGTGAAGTTCCAGCACCAATTTCTGGCAATGGAGCTGCACCCGAACAGATGATCAGCGGAGCTACGGGGAGGATAAGCTAGTGATCTCCTATCCTGAGGATAGTCCAACCCCTTTAGGCTTCTTGCACACGAACGCATCTTCTTTCCGTGTCCATTCTGTTTTTTTGAGGACCGTATGCGAAACCAATCATTTCAACGGGTCCACAAAAAAAACTGAAGGTACTCCATGTGCATTCCGTTTCACAAAAAATAGAACATGTCCTATTATTGTCCGCATTACGGAAAAGGCTAAGACTGTTCTATTAGGGGCCAGCTGTTCCGTTCCGCAAAATCCGGAATGCACACGGACGTCATCGTATGTATTTTGCGGACCGCAAAATACATACGTCATATGCAAGAAGCCTTCAGGACAGATACTACTGCCTTTAACAACTGTATAAAGAAAACCTGCACTCTAAGTTTTCTGGTAATTCCTGAATATTTTCACAATCATCCACTTAAAGGGTCAATGAGGTCAATAATAATGGCCTATCCTCAGGATACGTCATTAAAGGGGTTGTCTCACTTCAGCAAATGGCATTTTATTATGTAGAGGAAGTTACTACAAGCCACTTATGTATTATGATTGTTCATATTGCTTCCTTTGCTGGCTGGATTCATTTTTCCATCTCACTATACACTCTCCATGATTACGACCACTCTGCAATCCATCACTGGTGGTCGTGCTTTCACACTATAGGAAAAAGCGCCAGCCTATTTTGTGGCCGGGACTGTGGTAGTGCACATAGGCCAGTGATTTTTTCGATAGTGTGCAAGCACGACCATCACTGATGGATTGTAGGGTGGTCGTAACCATGGAAACAAAGAAGTGTATAATGTGATGGAAAAATTAATCCAGCCAGCAATGGAAGCAATATGGAGAATAACAATACATTAGTAAGTGGATTGTATTAATCTTCTCCACATGGTAACTTCTTTGTTTGCTGAAGTGAGACAACCCCTTTAATATCTCATCGGTAGAGGTCTGACACCAAACGGCTGCGGCCTCTTCCTAGGCCAGTGATGTCACGTTCTTCAGCTGGACGGCCTATCTGCAGCTCAGTCCGATTCATCTGAAAGGGCCAGGGCACAACCATTGTACAGAGGGAGAAGCGGAAGAGAAAATGAAATATCTGAATACCCCAGCAAGTAATGAGTGAGGGAGCCTATCTTCTAAGCCATGTCTAGAACATGGCCGCCATATTGGATCAAGGGCAGAGGTCGCGCTACATTTGTTCTGGAAGAGTAAAGATACTCCTCTTACCATTTTTGAGGAGTATTTTCAGCCGATGAGGGAGTACGAAAGTTACAGTAATTCAAATAGTTAATACGAAGGACTGTATAACATTAAGGGGTTGCTATTTATGCAGGGAAATCATGACTAGTATCTAGAACTGTCTTCCATGCATAAATAGCAAATTTAGCTGAGGCCACTGCTGCGCTGAGGGGGGTCGGGTACCACTGAGGCCACTGCTGCGCTGAGGGGGGTCGGGTACCACTGAGGCCACTGCTGCGCTGAGGGGGGTCGGGTACCACTGAGGCCACTGCTGCGCTGAGGGGGGTCGGGTACCACTGAGGCCACTGCTGCGCTGAGGGGGGTCGGGTACCACTGAGGCCACTGCTGCGCTGAGGGGGGTCGGGTACCACTGAGGCCACTGCTGCGCTGAGGGGGGTCGGGTACCACTGAGGCCACTGCTGCGCTGAGGGGGGTCGGGTACCACTGAGGCCACTGCTGCGCTGAGGGGGGTCGGGTACCACTGAGGCCACTGCTGCGCTGAGGGGGGTCGGGTACCACTGAGGCCACTGCTGCGCTGAGGGGGGTCGGGTACCACTGAGGCCACTGCTGCGCTGAGGGGGGTCGGGTACCACTGAGGCCACTGCTGCGCTGAGGGGGGTCGGGTACCACTGAGGCCACTGCTGCGCTGAGGGGGGTCGGGTACCACTGAGGCCACTGCTGCGCTGAGGGGGGTCGGGTACCACTGAGGCCACTGCTGCGCTGAGGGGGGTCGGGTACCACTGAGGCCACTGCTGCGCTGAGGGGGGTCGGGTACCACTGAGGCCACTGCTGCGCTGAGGGGGGTCGGGTACCACTGAGGCCACTGCTGCGCTGAGGGGGGTCGGGTACCACTGAGGCCACTGCTGCGCTGAGGGGGGTCGGGTACCACTGAGGCCACTGCTGCGCTGAGGGGGGTCGGGTACCACTGAGGCCACTGCTGCGCTGAGGGGGGTCGGGTACCACTGAGGCCACTGCTGCGCTGAGGGGGGTCGGGTACCACTGAGGCCACTGCTGCGCTGAGGGGGGTCGGGTACCACTGAGGCCACTGCTGCGCTGAGGGGGGTCGGGTACCACTGAGGCCACTGCTGCGCTGAGGGGGTCGGGTACCACTGAGGCCACTGCTGCGCTGAGGGGGTCGGGTACCACTGAGGCCACTGCTGCGCTGAGGGGGTCGGGTACCACTGAGGCCACTGCTGCGCTGAGGGGGTCGGGTACCACTGAGGCCACTGCTGCGCTGAGGGGGTCGGGTACCACTGAGGCCACTGCTGCGCTGAGGGGGTCGGGTACCACTGAGGCCACTGCTGCGCTGAGGGGGTCGGGTACCACTGAGGCCACTGCTGCGCTGAGGGGGTCGGGTACCACTGAGGCCACTGCTGCGCTGAGGGGGTCGGGTACCACTGAGGCCACTGCTGCGCTGAGGGGGTCGGGTACCACTGAGGCCACTGCTGCGCTGAGGGGGTCGGGTACCACTGAGGCCACTGCTGCGCTGAGGGGGTCGGGTACCACTGAGGCCACTGCTGCGCTGAGGGGGTCGGGTACCACTGAGGCCACTGCTGCGCTGAGGGGGTCGGGTACCACTGAGGCCACTGCTGCGCTGAGGGGGTCGGGTACCACTGAGGCCACTGCTGCGCTGAGGGGGTCGGGTACCACTGAGGCCACTGCTGCGCTGAGGGGGTCGGGTACCACTGAGGCCACTGCTGCGCTGAGGGGGTCGGGTACCACTGAGGCCACTGCTGCGCTGAGGGGGTCGGGTACCACTGAGGCCACTGCTGCGCTGAGGGGGTCGGGTACCACTGAGGCCACTGCTGCGCTGAGGGGGTCGGGTACCACTGAGGCCACTGCTGCGCTGAGGGGGTCGGGTACCACTGAGGCCACTGCTGCGCTGAGGGGGTCGGGTACCACTGAGGCCACTGCTGCGCTGAGGGGGTCGGGTACCACTGAGGCCACTGCTGCGCTGAGGGGGTCGGCACCACTGAGGCCACTGTTGCTCTGAGGGGGTCGGGTACCACTGAGGCCACTGCTGCGTTCAGGGGGTCGGCACCACTGAGGCCACTGTTGCTCTGAGGGGGTTGGCATCACTGCGCTGATGAATGGCAGGGAAAAGTCTAAGGCGTATCGGTACGGCTTAGACTTTTTCCAGGCAGTAAAATGGCCTGAACAGGCGTCTATGACACTTGTACAGGTGTTATTTCCAATGGGAAGAGGGTCATTTAGCATATGGAAGCGACCAGGATTTTCTCAGAAATAGATTGCCTCAATCAGAATTGTAATATCACTTGTGGTTCAAAAATTATCAACAAAGAAATGTGAAAATTTCAAAGTTCTGTGTTCAGCACCAGGGACAACACATTGAACACGTCAAATAGCTGTGCATCACAGGGAACGTTCCTGGATATAACTTTCTGGGTTGATAACTTTTTAACCACAAGAGATATTGCAAATGTTATTGTGGCAATCAATTTCTGAGAAAACTCTGGTCTTCCTTGATGCGCTACATGACCCCCTTCCCATTGGAAAAATTTGCCCTCATCCAATATGGTGGCTTTGAAGATGCGGCCATGTTCTGGACAAAACCTAAAAGATAAGACCCCTCACCCATTACTTGCTGGGATATACAGATATTTCATTTTCCCTTTCGTTTCCGAAATAAAAGGGTTCATTTTGACTTACCCTGTACAATCAGATAAATCTACAAAAGACAGTGGTGCAAATGCAACAAAAACAGACACAAAAAGTAATGAATATATCCTTTATTAACCACCTCCCGTCTGCCCATTGACTATAAACGTCCAGGAGGGGGATCTCTATTTCTGATAGCACGTTTTAAAACGTCCTGCAGCTTTCCCTCCTGTGCTCTGCCTCTGTACATAGAAACTCAGTGACTAAGCTCCCTCCTGACAGCCAAGAACATGGAGCTTTACCCTGAGACCTTTTTTGCTGGTCTCCAGGCTTTTGATCGCTCTGACAAGCAGTCAGAGCGATCACAAATGCATCTACCATCTCCCTCTTATTACTGCCAGTCAGAGAGGGAGATCGGTATTTAAAGTAGGCATCGCGATCGTAATTCTTAACTGTAAGCCCTGGAGACCGATCAGCATGGTCTCCAGGGCATGTGAGCGCTGTAATTTCCAGTTACAGCGCTCTGAAATGCTTCTACCGTCTCCCTCTCTGTAGCGCTGGCAGGAGAGGGAGATCGGTACATTCATACTCCACCAGCGATCCCCCAGCAGCTGTTTACACTGGAGACAAATCAGCAGCATGTGTTGTGAGCGCTGTAATCTGCAGTTACAGCGCTCAGAGAGGCTTGAACTGTCTCCCTCTCATTAGTGCTAGCAGGAGAGAGAGATCGGAACATTTACACTCACTCACCCAGCAGCTGTTTTCACTGGAGTCTAATCAGCACGATCTCCAAGACATGTGACTGTCTGAGCCGGGAGAGTGCAGGAGCTGTCAGGTCTTTCAGAGACCTTGATCAGCCCTGCTGTGAGGCTGTACAGCTCTGTATTCTGCTGTATAGCCTCTCTGGGGGTGCATTTCTCCTGTAACTGGGGCTACTATGTCAGCCCCAGTTATAGGAGAAATCAACAGTGAAAAGAAAAAAAAAAAAAAGTGAAGTTAAATGTCCCCCAGAGGTCTTGTATGACCTTATGGGGGACGCAAAGTGTAAAATAAAAAATAAATAAATAATATGTAAAAAATAAATAAATTACGTTTTCACATGTAAAAAAAAAAATTCCCCAAGTAAGGAATAAAAAAAATAATAAAAAAAACAGAAAAAATAAAATAAAATAGACATATTTGGTATTGCCGCGTCCGTGACGGTCGGCTCTATAAATATATCACATAATAGACCCAGTCCAATAATCACCATAAAAAATAAAAATAAATAACTGTCAAAAAAAGCCATTTTTGTCACCTTACATCACAAAAGATGCAACACCAAGTGATCAAAAAGGCGTATGTCCCACAAAATGGTACCAATAAAACCGTCACCTCATCCCGCAAAAAATGAGCCCCTACATAAGAAAATCTCTCAAAAAATAAAAAAACTATAGCTCTTAGAACATGGAGACACTAAAACATCATTTTTTTGGTTTAAAAAATGCTATAATTGTGTTAAAGTGAAATAAATAAAAAAAAGTATACATATTAGGTATTGCCGCATCCGTAAAAAAGAGCTCTATAAAAATATCACATGAACTAAACTCTCGGGTGAACACCGTAAAAATAAAAAAATAAAAACTGTGTCAAAACAAGCAATTTTTGTCACCTTACATCACAAAAGGTGCAACACCAAGTGATCAAAAAGGCGTATGTCCCACAAAATGGTACCAATAAAACCGTCACCTCATCCCGCAAAAAATGAGCCCCTACATAAGAAAATCTCTCAAAAAATAAAAAAACTATAGCTCTCAGAACATGGACACATTAAAACATAATTTTTTTGTTTCAAAAAGGCTATTATTGGGTAAAACTTTAATAAATAAGAAAAAGTATACATATTAGGTATCGCCACGTCCGTAACAATCTGCTCTATAAAAATGTCACTTGACTGAACCCCTCAAGTGAACGCTTTAAAAATAAATAAATAAAAACTGTGCTAAAACAACACATTTTTTGGTCACCTTGCCCCATAAAGTGTTATAATTAATGATCAAAAAATCATATGTACCCAAAAATAGTACCAATAAAACTGGCACCTTATTACCTAGTTTCCTAAATGGGGTCACTTTTTGGGAGTTTCTACTGTAAGGGTGCATCAGGGGGGCTTCAAATGGGACATGGCATCTAAAAGCCATGTGGAGTTCCTTTTCTTCTGCGCCCTGCCATGTGCCCATACAGCAGTTTATGACCACATGTGGGGTGTTTCTGTAAACTGCAGAATCTGGGTAATAAATATTGAGTTTTGTTTGGCTGTTAACCATCGATGTGTTAAAGAAGAAATTGGATTAAAATGGAAAATCTTCCAAAAAAGTAAAATTTTAAAATTTGATCTCCATTTTCCTTTAATTCTTGTGGAACGCCTAAAGGGTTAACAAAGTTTGTAAAATCGGTTTTAAGTAACTTGAGGGGTGTAGTTTCTACAATGGGGTCATTTATGGGGGTATCCACTATGTAGGCCCCACAAAGTGACTTCAGACCTGAACTGGTCCTTAAAAAGTGGGTTTTGGCAATTTTCTTAAAAATGTGAAGAATTGCTTCTAAACTTCTAAGCCTTCTAACGTCCTAAAAAAATAAAATGACATTTCCAAAATGATGCCAACATAAAGTAGACATATGGGGAATGTTAAGTAATAAATATTTTATGAGGTATCACTTTCTGTTTAAAAAGCAGAGGAATTGAAATTTAGAAAATTGCAAATTTTTCTAAATTTTTGGTAAATTTGGGATTTTTTCATAAATAAAGGTGAAATATATTGACTCAAATTTATGACTATCATGAAGTACAATGTGTCACGAGAAAACAATCTCTGAATGACTTGGATAAGTAAAGGCGTTCCAAAGTTATTACCACATAAAGTGAGATAGGTCAGTTTTGCAAAATTTGGCCTGGTCAGGAAGGGGGCAAATGGCCCAGATGGCAAGTGGTTAAATACTACTAAAAATGATACAATCTTTTGTAGGTTTATCTGATTTTCTTGGGTGTGCCCCTTTATTAGGCTCAGTCTTTGATAGGTTATCCAATTTCATTCTTACCCTGTACATTGTACAGCACTGTGCTTGGTAAGCCGTCTCCAAAGTGTTGCAGCCTCTTCACAGAGCTGACAGGGGAGGGTGATGGGTGTCGGACGGACCCCTGCTGATCAGATATCTTGAGGATAGGCCATCAATATCGAACTCCAGCACCGGTCAGCAGTTTTGACCATACAAAACTGCTGACAGCACTGGGTAGGAGATAGCAGTACAAATATACTTTTTTTTTTTTAAAGAACTTTTATTATCAGGAGTAGTGAGAATATGAAGTTTTATTCAGCCAGATTCTGCTCCAGCAAATGCCAAGTTAAATAAATACTTTCACAAGGACGATAAGTAAAAAATTAAGTCAAATTAACCCCGTTTCTCCCCTGTCACTTCCACCACCGTGCTCTAGTCCTCCCCGGCAGAATTTGTTCTCCTGACTGCAGTGGTGACGTCCCTTACATACCACGTGTTCTGTACACTGCTGCTCGGTGGGGACATGTGTACGGAACAACTGCTGCAGCCAGGAGGATGACGTCAGTGAGGCAGGAGCAGAGCACAAAGCAGGGAAGGAAAATGGTAGGTATTTCTCTCATTTACCGCTCCTGTGAAAGTATTCATCTAATATGGGACAACCCCTTTAAAAAGAGTTCTCCGGTAATAATGACATTTTATTAAGTGCCAGCAGCCTGACCCACTAAGCTAAGGATTCATACCTGCTCTCCGCCATTCTGGTCCACCACTCTGACTCCGGTGTCTCACAGCAGCATAGTTACTGCTGAAGCCAGTCATTGGCTGCAGAGGATCATGTGACCATCCCCATGCTGTGCCAGAAGTAAACATGGAGGACACCGCCACATGGAGACACCGGAGCGGCAGGGAGCAGGCAAGTATGAATTCTTAGCTTAGGTGGGCCAGCGGCTGGCACTCAGGAAAACGCCGTTGTCACCGGAGAACTGGTAGAATAAAAGTTCATATTCTGAGTAAATGTGGTTTTGTCCTACTCTGTCCAGCCCCTTGTTCAGCTGCAGTCCTGGCCAAAACTGCTGACAAAGCACCTTCACAGGAGAATCTGGCCACAAACATTCATCACACATTCACTGGGCCCCCACAGATTGGTGATACAGGGTCACATGAGGCACAAATCTATGTAGTGACTCCTATACAGGTGAGGTCAAATGGGATACAGTTATGGAGGGGATATCCTATACAGGTCACATAGGGTATGGGTACAGGGGTGCCTCAAATAAAGGTCAGGTCACACGGGGTACAGGAATAGGGGTGCCTCATGTAAAGGTCACGTACAGGGGTGCCTCAAATAAAGGTCAGGTCACACAGGGTACAGGAATAGGGTGCCTCATGTAAAGGTCAGGTCGGGTGTGGGGTGCCTCATGTAAAGGTCAGGTCGGGTGTGGGGTGCCTCATGTAAAGGTCAGGTCGGGTGTGGGGTGCCTCATGTAAAGGTCAGGTCGGGTGTGGGGTGCCTCATGTAAAGGTCAGGTCGGGTGTGGGGTGCCTCATGTAAAGGTCAGGTCGGGTGTGGGGTGCCTCATGTAAAGGTCAGGTCGGGTGTGGGGTGCCTCATGTAAAGGTCAGGTCGGGTGTGGGGTGCCTCATGTAAAGGTCAGGTCGGGTGTGGGGTGCCTCATGTAAAGGTCAGGTCGGGTGTGGGGTGCCTCATGTAAAGGTCAGGTCGGGTGTGGGGTGCCTCATGTAAAGGTCAGGTCGGGTGTGGGGTGCCTCATGTAAAGGTCAGGTCGGGTGTGGGGTGCCTCATGTAAAGGTCAGGTCGGGTGTGGGGTGCCTCATGTAAAGGTCAGGTCGGGTGTGGGGTGCCTCATGTAAAGGTCAGGTCGGGTGTGGGGTGCCTCATGTAAAGGTCAGGTCGGGTGTGGGGTGCCTCATGTAAAGGTCAGGTCGGGTGTGGGGTGCCTCATGTAAAGGTCAGGTCGGGTGTGGGGTGCCTCATGTAAAGGTCAGTTCGGGTGTGGGGTGCCTCATGTAAAGATCAGGTCGGGTGTGGGGTGCCTCATGTAAAGGTCAGGTCGGGTGTGGGGTGCCTCATGTAAAGGTCAGGTCGGGTGTGGGGTGCCTCATGTAAAGGTCAGGTCGGGTATGGGGTGCCTCATGTAAAGGTCAGGTCGGGTATGGGGTGCCTCATGTAAAGGTCAGGTCGGGTGTGGGGTGCCTCATGTAAAGGTCAGGTCGGGTGTGGGGTGCCTCATGTAAAGGTCAGGTCGGGTGTGGGGTGCCTCATGTAAAGGTCAGGTCGGGTGTGGGGTGCCTCATGTAAAGGTCAGGTCGGGTGTGGGGTGCCTCATGTAAAGGTCAGTTCGGGTGTGGGGTGCCTCATGTAAAGGTCAGGTCGGGTGTGGGGTGCCTCATGTAAAGGTCAGGTCGGGTGTGGGGTGCCTCATGTAAAGGTCAGGTCGGGTGTGGGGTGCCTCATGTAAAGGTCAGGTCGGGTGTGGGGTGCCTCATGTAAAGGTCAGGTCGGGTGTGGGGTGCCTCATGTAAAGGTCAGGTCGGGTGTGGGGTGCCTCATGTAAAGGTCAGGTCGGGTGTGGGGTGCCTCATGTAAAGGTCAGGTCGGGTGTGGGGTGCCTCATGTAAAGGTCAGGTCGGGTGTGGGGTGCCTCATGTAAAGGTCAGGTCGGGTGTGGGGTGCCTCATGTAAAGGTCAGGTCGGGTGTGGGGTGCCTCATGTAAAGGTCAGGTCGGGTGTGGGGTGCCTCATGTAAAGGTCAGGTCGGGTGTGGGGTGCCTCATGTAAAGGTCAGTTCGGGTATGGGGTGCCTCATGTAAAGGTCAGTTCGGGTATGGGGTGCCTCATGTAAAGGTCAGGTCGGGTGTGGGGTGCCTCATGTAAAGGTCAGGTCGGGTGTGGGGTGCCTCATGTAAAGGTCAGGTCGGGTGTGGGGTGCCTCATGTAAAGGTCAGGTCGGGTGTGGGGTGCCTCATGTAAAGGTCAGGTCGGGTGTGGGGTGCCTCATGTAAAGGTCAGGTCGGGTGTGGGGTGCCTCATGTAAAGGTCAGGTCGGGTGTGGGGTGCCTCATGTAAAGGTCAGGTCGGGTGTGGGGTGCCTCATGTAAAGGTCAGGTCGGGTGTGGGGTGCCTCATGTAAAGGTCAGGTCGGGTGTGGGGTGCCTCATGTAAAGGTCAGGTCGGGTGTGGGGTGCCTCATGTAAAGGTCAGGTCGGGTGTGGGGTGCCTCATGTAAAGGTCAGGTCACGTGGGGTACAGGGCCCTCATATAAAGGTCAGGTCACGTGGGGGTACAGGACCAGCATGGTTATGACGGCGGTTCTCCCCCAGAGCGCCACTGTTCACACAGAAGAATGCAGGCGGTACCGTCACTCCAGCAGACAAGTGCCTCCACACAGGCCTGCTCCACAGACGTAGACTGCCCCACAAATCTGTAACTCCCCCTGTCTCTTACACGGTAATGTGTCCGGCTCCCCTCACCACCACCGGATCCGGTGCGTATCTAAGCAAGTGCTCTTCATCCACCACTCGGCCGGAGCCCGTTTCCCGGTCGTCGCCATCCTCCTCCTCTTCCTCATCTAACTCGTATATGGTATCAAAGTCCGCCATGTTGGGAAGCAAGACGCTCATGACGTCACCACAACACGGAGCTCGGAGTGCGGGGGTGTCACGTGACAGTGGGCGGGGCTGGCCCTAAGGAAAGACAAGGCGGCCAATGTAGGACGAGTCTGGGCTGTCAAGGCAGCGTTCAGATGGAGCCAACTTGCGCGAAGATGTAGTCGGATTTTGGTTAAAAAAAAAGGTTTATGTTTTCAGACACTGTAAAGTTTTTGTGAACTTTCATTTTGCAGCATCCAAATGATGTCACTTTAAGACCAGCCAACCATACAAGTATCCCCACCTCAGACGTCTCACTAGAAAGGGGTTCTCCGGGAATTAAGAAAATGAAAATACATATATATTACTTTATTATAAAAATATTCTCAAATACCTTTCATTATGAATAATGGCTCGTTTTGTTCGGGGAGCAATCATTGGGGGAAACAAAATGGCCGCTGTCCCATTAGTTCACACAAAACCTGTCCTGATCACACATGAGGACAAGTAACTTTACAACACTGAGGTAAAGCGCTGCCTCCTCCTCCTCCTCTACTTGTCAGGGATCATGATCCTGAATACAGCTGATAAGAACTTTAGCTAAATCTCTGTGTATTTCCGATCACCGCCGCGCCTGCTCAGATCATTGAGAAGGCACCCGGGGACAATGCGCCGGTGGGTCCTGTGACCCCCCCCATGTCGGCGATCGCAGCAAAGCGCAGGTCAATTCAGACCTGCGGTTTGCTGCCTTTCCGAGTTATTTGGTCTCTGGTGACCCGGTAACCCGGAACAGGATGGTGATCGGTGGTGTGATAATACACCACCAATCACCATCCTGAGAGGTGATGTGACATCACCTCTCAGGATCGGCTCTGATTGGTCAGCTGCAGGGGCGGGTATTTCAAATTAGAGCAGCGCTCCTCTCCTCCTCCTTTTCACAACGGGGAGCCGAAGAGAGAGGAGCGCTGCACATTGATCTTCAGCCAGCACCCCCATCTGTCCAGGGATCACCCCATCTGTGCCCAGCACCCCATCTGTCCCCCAGCACCCCCCATCTGTGCAATGAGGTGGTTGGGGACAGGTTAGGTTAGGCAGGGATATAAAGGGAAAGTTAGTAGAAGGAAAAAAAATACTTTTCTGATTGCAGCTCTGGGGCTCGTACTAGTTTTCCGGCCCACCAGTTAAATCCACCGGAGCCCCCTGCCGGTGAACTTGTCTGGTGTACCCCAGAGCGTTTTGAGCCCATGATTCCTGATTTTGAAGGCCAACCAGGAATCCAGATTTCGACAGTGGGCTTTACTGAATACGACTACTTTAGTCTTTTTTTCAGTGACCACTTTGTAAATCTAATGGTGGAGCAAATAAACCTGTACGCCCAACAGTTTGTTGCTCAACACCCGGGCTCCTTTTTGGCTCAGTGGGGCCTCGTGCTGCACATGGGCCTAGTCAAAAAACCTAGTGTCAGGCATTACTGGAGTGGGGACGTCCTCTACCAGACCCCACTTTACAGTACGGCCATGACATGTACCCCTTTTTGAGGCCATCCGGAAATGCCTGCATTATTCAGATAATGCAGCATGTCCCCCCAAGGTGAATTTGTACAGGCCTATGTACCTGGAAGGGAGGTCACGGTTTAAGAGTCTCTCATTGCGTTCAAGGGGAGACTCATTTTCCGCCAGTGTGTTCCCTCTAAGCGGGCGAGGTATGGCGTGAAGCTGTACAAACTTTGTGAGAGTACCTCAAGGTACACTTACAAGTTTTGTGTGTACGAGGGGCGAGATTCCCGTATTCAACACCCAGAATGTCCCCCCACTCTGGGTGTTAGCGGGAAACTTGTGTGGGACCTTATGCACCCACTGCTAGAGAAGGGTTACCACCTGTACGTGGATAAGTTTTATACTAATATCCCCTTGTTCCAGTCCCTCGCCGCCAGATCCTCGTCCGCTTGTGGGACCGTGTGGAAAGATCAACGCGGCCTCCCTGCCCACCCCCTCCAGGTACCTATCCCCAGGGGTGAGACCCGTGCCCTTACCCTGGAAACCTGTTGCTGGTCAGGTATAAGGACAAGAGGGATGTCCTTGTACTGTCCACAATTCATGGTAACGGCATCACCCCTGTCCCTGTGCGAGGTACCGCGGAAACGGTCCTCAAGCCCGATTGTATCGTCGACTACAATCGGTATATGGGAGGAGTTGATCTCTCTGATCAAGTCCTCAAGCCATATATAACGCCATGCGCAAAACCCAGGCATGGTACAAAAAAGTTGCAGTCTGCTTGGTGCAGGTTGCCTTGTACAACTCTTTTGTGCTGTCCTGGAGCGCTGGCAACAGAGGGAAATTCCTTCAGTTCTATGAGGCAGTCCTCAAGGCCCTGATCTTTTCTGACCGGGAAAAAGCAGGCCGGAGTACCTCGGGAACTGGAGGCGCCCGGATCGTCCGTGGCCAACACTTTCCAGGTGTGGTCCCCCATACTGGAAAGAAGGGACGGTCTCAAAAAAAGTGCAGAGTGTGTAACAGGAGGGGGATACGGAAGGACACCACCACGATCATCCGGGCCTCTGCATTGACAGTTGCTTCAGGGAGTACCACACTTCCATGGACTACTAAATTTATATCCCAATATAGCCACTGACATCGGATAAAAAACTGATTCTCAGACTTGAGACATTAAAACGAAAATAAAAAAATTTCAAAAATATTATTTAGTAAAACTAAAATAAATAAAAAAAAGTAGACATATTAGGTATCGCCGCCTCTGTAATAATCTGCTCTATAAAAATACCCCTCTTACCCCTCAGATGAACACGGTCAAAAAAATAAAATAAAAACGGTGCAAAAAAAAGCTTTTTTCTGTCACCTTACATCACAAAAATTGTAATAGCAAGCGATAAAAAAGTCATATGCCCCCCAAAATAGTGCCAATAAAACCGTCCTCTCATCCCGCAAAAAATGAGCCCCTACCTAAGATAATCGGCTAAAAACTAAAAAAAAAATGACTCTTAGACTATGGAGATACTAAAATGTTTTTTTTTGTTTATAAAAAGATAATATAGTGTAAAACATAAATAAATTTTAAAAAAAGTAGACATATTAGGTATAGCCGCGTCCGTAAGAATCTGCTCTATAAAAATACCCCCCCTAACCCCTCAGATGAACACGGTAAAAAAAAAAAAAAAAAAACAGTGCCAAAAAATATCTGTAAAGAATAAATCAAGGCAACTGGACGTACTGTAGATTTCTTGAAAACGTTTCACTCGTTCTTCCAACGAGCTTTCTCAATTCTGAGTGACTGTACAAGAATTCTCTGGGAATAAATATGTAACTGAATCAACATCTGGTAATTATACCCAGCATGGGGTCAAAGGTGTTGATTCCATTATCCCAATTGGATCCAGCGCCCCAGGAATACCACTACCCATCCTACAGATAATATGACCGCTGATGATGGTCCATCGTGACCGAAACAACTCTAAGGACCCAGGGATCTCTTCTTTGTACAAAATAACTGAGGATACAGTAAATTTATGTCATTTTATTTTGATTTCATTTCAATCCTGTATCATTGCAGTTATTGTATTATTATTATAATTTTTCGTGATATTAATTTTGTTCTATGTTTTTCCATATCTTCAGTGTCTGATGAAGGCCTGCGAGCCAAAGACGTTTACATGTTTGGCCGCACTACTTACCTTTCTGGGGAAAAAAAGAAACCCAGTCTGAGCAAAGAAAACTTTTGCTGTGATTTCTTCTTACTGTTAATCGGGGTGGGAACCCTATACACAGCATACATCGAGCAGGGACAAAGTTTGCTATTCGAAATACAAAAGACATGTATGAGATGTGTTCATTAAGGCCCTCAGGACGTATAGTGCGTAGTCTAAAGATCCATTCTGCCTCTTCTTGTAACACTTTTTTGTCATGGTCGCCCCCTCTAGGAGATCTTCTAATCACCTCTATACCTTGAAACTTTATGACATCCATATTACTGTCATGAATCAAAGTCACATGGCATGCGATGGGAGTATCCAAGCCTTTCTGGATGTCATTGAGGTGTTCCCCAATTCGTTGCCGGAACTCCCGGATCGCCTTGCCTACATACTGTAGGCCCTGTGGGGCTATTGGACCGGGTAATAGCTTCATCAGCACAGTGACACAGAGAAGGTTTGTTGTCAAATCATTTATCAACTGCAAAACCAGAGGGGTCATTTATTTGGCCACATGTGTGTGCGGCCTACAGTATGTAGGCAAGACCATCCGGGAGTTGCGGTGACGAATTGGGGAACACCTCAATGACATCCAGTGTACTGTGGCTTGAATTCAGTGTTTGGGGGTCGTCTGACAAACTGTCTCCGGCCACTAGACCCAAAAAGGACAATCTGACTTTCATCAGTCCACAAAATGTCTCTTTAGTCCAGTCAATGTGTTCTTTGGCAAATTGTAACCTCTTCAGCACATGTCTTTTTTTCAACAGTGGGACTTTGCGGGGGCTTCTTGCAGATAGCTTGGCTTCACATAGGCGTCTTCTAATTGTAACAGTACTCACAGGATCTTTAGACCTTCTTTGATCTTCCTGGAGCTGACTGTTGGCTGAGTCCTTGCCATTTTGGCTATTCTTCTATCCATTCGAATGGTAGTTTTTCACTTTCTTCCACATCTTTCAGGTTTTGGTTGCCATTTTAAAGCATTTGCAATCATTTTCTGCACTTCTTTATATGTTTTCCCCTCTCCAATCAACTTTTTAATCAAGGTACGATGTTCTTCTGAACAATGTCTGGAACGACCTATTTTCCTCAGAATTTCAGAGAGAAATGCACTGTAACCAGCATGTACAACATTTGCTGCCTTCCTTCCTTAAATAAGAGCAATAATTGCCACCTGTTTTTAAAAGAACAAACAACCTCACTCATTTAACTCCACACTGCTATTATTTTGAACATGCCCCTTTCAATAAGTGATTGAATTACAGAGAATCAGCAGCATGCATGTCATAACTGTTAGGTCTGTTGGGTTTCTATTACTCTACTACACCTACTAGAAAATTATTTGCCATGTAGAAATATCATTTCTACCAAAAACAGTGATTGATCAGGTTAGTGATGTCTGACTGTCTCACCTATATACAGTGTATATAAAAAGTCTACACACCCCTGTTAAAATGTCAGGTTTCTGTGATGTAAAAAAATGAGACAAAGATAAATCATTTCAGAACTTTTTCCACCTTTAATGTGACCTATAAACTGTACAACTCAATTGAAAAACAAACTGAAATCTTTTAGGTGGAGGGAAGAAAAAATATAAGAATAAAATAATATGGTTGCATAAGTGTGCACACCCTTAAACTAATACTTTGTTGAAGCACCTTTTGATTTTATTACAGCACTCAGTCTTTTTAGGTATGAGTCTATCAGCATGGCACATTTTGACTTGGCAAGATTTGCCCACTCTCCTTTGCAAAAACACTTCAAATCTGTAAGATTGCGAGGGCTTCTCCTGTGCACAGCCCTCTTCAGATCACCCCACAGATTTTCAATCGGATTCAGGTCTGGGCTCTGGCTGGGCCATTCCAAAACTGTAATCTTCTTCAGGTGAAGCCATTTCTTTGTTGATTTGGATGTATGCTTTGGGTCGTTGTCATGCTGAAAGATGAAGTTCCTCTTCATGTTCAGCTTTCTAGCAGAAGCCTGAAGGTTTTGTGCCAATATTGACTGGTATTTGGAACTTTTCATAATTCCCTCTAGCTTAACTAAGGCTAAAGCTCCAGCTTAAGAAAAACAGCCCCTTGGCATGATGCCGCCACCACCATGCTTCACTGTGGGTATGGTGTTCTTTTGGTGATGTGCAGTGTTGTTTTTGCGCCAAACTTATCTTTTGGAATTATGGCCAAAATGTTCAACCTTGGTTTCATCAGACCATAACACCTTTTCCCACATGCTTTTGGGAGACTTCAGATGTGTTTTTGCAAAATGTATCCTGGCTTGGATGTTTTTCTTGGTAAGAAAAGGCTTTCGTCTTGCCACTCTACCCCATAGCCCAGACATATGAAGAATACGGGAGATTGTTGTCACATGTACCACACAGCCAGTACTTACCAGATATTCCTGCAGCTCCTTTAATGTTGCTGTAGGCCTCTTGGTAGCCTCCCAGACCAGTTTCCTTCTCGTCTTTTCATCAATTTTGGAGCGACGTCCAGTTCTTGGTAATGTCACTGTTGTGCCATATTTTCTCCACTTGATGATGACTGTCTTCACTGTGTTCCATGGTATATCTAATGCCTTGGAAATTCTTTTGTACCCTTCTCCTGACTGATACCTTTTAACAATGAGATCTCTCTGATGCTTTGGAAGCTCTCTGTGGACCATGGCTTTTGCTGTGGGATGCGACTAAGAAAATTTCAGGAAAGACCAACTAGAGCCGCTGAACTTTATTTGGGGTTAATCAGAGGCACTTTAAATGATGGCAGCTGTATGCTAACTCCTATTTAACATGATTTTGAATGTGATTGCTTAATTCTGAACACAGCTACATCCCCAGTTATAAGAGGGTGTGCACACTTATGCAACCACATCTTGTTTTTTTGTTTTCTTCCCTCCTCCTAAAAGATTTCAGTTTGTTTTTCAAATGAGTTGTACAGTTTATAGGTTACATTAAAGGTGGAAAAAGTTCTGAAATGATTTATCTTTGGCCGAATGCACACGGCCGTGTTCCGCGGCTGTTGTTGCGCTGACATGGCCGAGAGCGGTCCGTGGTATGCCGGGCTGGATTCCTGTTGAGAGCAGGAGCGCATGGCGTCATTGGTTGCTATGACGCTGTGCGCTTCATGCCGCCGCTGCACTACAGTAATACACTTGTATAGTGTATTACTGTAGTGCAGCGGCGACATGAAGCGCACAGCGTCATAGCAACCAATGACGCCATGCGCTCCTGCTCTCAACAGGAACCCAGCCTGGCATACCACGGACCGCTCTCGGCTGCGGAACACGGCCATGTGCATTCGGCCTTTGTCTAATTTTTTTACAGCACAGAAACCTGACATTTTAACAGGGATGTGTAGACTTTTTATATCCACTGTATGTATGTCGCCTCATAGATGCCGGCATCATCTAAAATCGCCACAATATCCCTGCTGCTCTATGGAGTGTTTTAGCACTCTTTGTGTGATTGCACCATTGAGTATGCGGACGAGGAGGACGGGTATCAAGAGCATCTGAGCCGCGCCTTCAGCTCCGGCACAGGAGCTGGATCCACCTTAGGCCTCTTGCACACGACCGTACTTTTTCAGTATTTTGCGGTCCGCAAAACTATGGATGACGTCCGTGTGCATTACGCTTTTTGCGGAACGGAACAGCTGGCCCCTGATATTACAGTATTATCCTTGTCCGTTATGCGGACAATAATAGGACATGTTCTATCTTTGAATGGAACGGAAAAACGGAAATACAGAAACGGAAGGCATACGGAGTACCTTCTGTTTGTTTTTGCGGATCTATTGAAATGAATGGTTCCGTATACGGAACGCAAAAAAAGGAACATAAACGGAAAGAGTGTGCAAGAGTCCTTACAGGGAGGGACTTTATTTAAACAGCGTAATTTGGCGGCTGCATCACGGCCATCCTAGCGCCGATGCCGCCGCCTTACCACACAAGGCGTGCAGCGTTATATGTTTGTCTTCAGTTTAGCGATCCTTAGCTCCTGATGAGCCCTGCGGCGAAACGCGTAGAGCTATAGATAGGATTAGAGAATACAGACTCAGCGAACTCTATATATAACATGTATAGGGCCCGCAGCCACTTTAATTGCCGGCAGTAGTTAAGGTGTGTGAGCATGTGGAGGGAGGGGGCATGGGGTGTGCACACCCAGAGTGGTAGACAACTAGACCACTAATAAATGGTGCTCATGTTGGAGCCCCCGATCCCTGGCTCAGCATACTCCGGCAAATAGTGTTTATTGGCCAAGTAATACACAGTAGCTACCGGCCCTCCATCTACAGCAGACGTGTATAGCGCAGGGCCAGCTGTACAGCTACATTGTGTTGTAGCGCGCAGTGTATTAAATATCTATACAGTACTGCAGTGCACAACACATTGTAGCCATAGGTTCCTTACATGTCAGCAGGCAGACTGGGGAGCCTTTGGTTACCATGTGTAGATGTTTGTAGGTCCATAGCAATCTCTTTTTTCTTTTTCTTTATTTGATTTGGATGTGTAAAAAAAAAAAAAAAAAAGTCCCTATTTTTTTTTTTTAACACATACCTAATAAAGTTTAGTGTTTTAATCTAGCAATTCAAGGTTTTTTCAGGCAGTGAATACTAGATTTGGATATTGATACGCCTATATCCTGGAGAGTGTGGTTCACTTGGTTGGCTGTTGTGAAGAGGTTTCTCTTCCCCATGGTAATTATTCTGAAATCATCCACCACTGTTGTCTTCCATGGGCGTCCAGGTCATTTTGCCTTGTTAAGGTCACCAGTGCTTTCTTTCTTCCTTTCTTTCTCAGGATGTACCAAACTGTAGATTTTACCACTCCTAATAGTGTAGCATTTTCTTAGATGGGTTTTTTCTGTTTTTCCCAGATGAAGGATGGCTTGTTTCACCTGCATGGAGAGCTCCTTTGACCGCATCTTTACTTCTCAGCAAAATCTTCAAAATGCAAGCACCACAGCTCATATCAACTCCAGGCCTTTTATGTGCTTAATTGAGAATGAAATAATGAATGAATTGTCCACACCTGCCCATGAAACAGCTTTTGAGTCAATTGTCCAATTACTTTTGGTCCCTGAAACTCCTAAACCCTTCGTCAATTTTAATGTGGATACCCTGAAATGAAAGCTAAAAGTCTGGACTTTATGTCCATGTCCATTATATAACTATAACTTGAATGTTTTAGTAAATAGGTAATAAAAACAACATTTGTGTCAAATATATATGGACCTAACTGTATTTCTATAAGCACATATAATGGTTCATTTTTTTTCCGTTATTCATGACGGGAAAAAAAGTCCTGTCCTATAACGGAATTTATAATGCTGGTGAGAACCCGCACTAAAAAGATTACATTCACTACAGATTACATCATGTACCTTTCATGTGCCCATATGGCCATCATGCCTGTTCTGTGCGACTTGAATGGGTCCGCAATATGCAAAATACATCAAAAGATAAGACATGTCCTATATTTTGCTGTATCTTGTGAATTATGAACCTATTCAAGTCAATGAATACGTACTGCACTACAGAGTTCACCCGGCCGCTGCACAGGCATGCCAACCATACGGTTATGTGAATGAATCCTTACATAAATTGGAAAACCATGAGTTTGGTGTATGTTAACTATGTATAACATATGTATAAAGTGGATTAAAAGGGGTTTCCAACTTTTTTAAACTGATAACCTATCTTCTGGATAAGTCATCAGTATCTGATCAGGCCCCCACCAATCAGATACTGATCTAGAGGAAAGGTTATCAGTTCAAAAAGTCGGAAAACTCCTTTAAGGCCCCTTTCACACAAGCGTGACGGATTAGTTCCGGATGCGTTCAATTAAAAATGCGCGATTTCGCAAGCAAGGTCAGTCAGTTTTGTCTGCGATTACGTTCAGTTCCGTTTTTATCGCATGGATGCAATGCGCATTGATGCGTTTTTCACGCCCGTGAAGGTTTACAAACAAGATCTCTTAGCAACCATCCGTGAAAAACGCATCACATCCGCACTTGCTTGCGTGAAAAGCGCAGAATATAGAACATGCTGAGATTTTCACACAACGCACAAGTGATGCGTGAAAAACAATGCTCATGTACACAGACCCATTGAGATGAATGGGTCCGGATTCAGTGCGGGCGCAATGCGTTCGCATCACGCATTGCACCCGTACGGAATACTCGCTCGTGTGAAAGGGGCATAAAGGTTGGTAATCTGGTGATCCAAGTATTTTATCTGAGCCAACCACTTGTCAGCAGACTGTATTTTCTGTCAGCCATGCTTGAGTGTTGCTTACCTGGTTAATGGGGATCTGCTAGCAAATTTTGAGCCCACAAAACTGCTGACAGCTCTATATAGGTGACAGGACAAGGTGATGGGCATGCTGGCTGCATGACAGACAATTCAAAGTTTTAATCCTCCCAGTGCCATGATGGCAAGTGCCCTGGAGGTGGTCCCTGTGTGTGCAGTGTCAGGGGCTCTTGTTTTTGAAAGCTTCCCAGTCCGTTCTGTGCTGAGTGACGGCCAATAATAGGACATGTTCTATCTTTGAACGGAAATACCGAAACGGAATGCATACGGAGTACATTACGTTTTTTTTGCAGACCCATTGAAATTAAAGGTTCCGTATACTTAACGCAAAAAACGAAATGGAAACGGAAAAAAAAAACATTTGTGTACATGAGGCCTAATGCTGTACGGAGATCAGTCTCTGTACAGCATTAAAATGTATGGGCTCCTAATAACCTGGATGCGGAGAAGGCATTCGACCTCCTTAACTGGTCGTTTGCCTTCTCCGTACTACGAGTGATGGGGCTGGGAGAGGCCTTTATAACAGCTATAGGGGCCTTTTACGGCAGGCCCTCAGCCAGAGTATTTATAAATGGGGCTTTGTCTACACCCTTCTTGCTATCTAATGGTACCAGACAGGGCTGCCCTCTTTCGCCTTTAATCTTTATCCTCTCCATGGAACCCCTGGCCCAAGCTATAAGATTACACCCGAACATCTCCGGTATACAAATAAGTGGTAAGAACCACTGTATCTCACTTTACGCAGAAGACGTTCTATTGTCACTATCCTCTCTTCAAAGGGCCTTTTCAATCATAGAATAGTATAGCTACTTGTCATACTATAAAGTAAATAAGACTAAATCTTAAATCCTGACCTTAAACATTCCAAGCTGTACTTTGCAGTCACTGAAACCAAAATTTCCCCTAGATTGGAGACAGGACAAAGTCCAGTACTTGGGAATAACCATCCCACCGGTCCTCTCCCACCTATACCAGCTAAATTACATTCCTTTACTGGAAGTGATTAAGCAAGACACATCTACCTACTGCAAATTTGAAGTATCTTGGATTGGTCGCATTGCGTCCTTCCAAATGCTTATCCTACCAAAACTCCTATTGACATTTAGGAACATCCCCATAAAAATACCCAGACAATTTTTTAGAAGGGCTCAGGGCCTGCTTAGTAACTTTGTTTGGGCAGGCAAAACCCCCCGAATTTCAGCAAATACTCTGTCTAATCCAAAGGCCATGGGAGGGTTGGGTCTCACTAACTTAATGGATTACTTCCTGGCATCCCAAATCCAGTCCCTGAGAAACTGGTGGTCGTTGGAGACCTCTGCTCCATGGGTTCATATAGAAGCCACCCAGACCCCCACTAAGCAACTAAGAGCCCTCTTGATTAATAGTATTAGCGTATCCCCAGTTGAAACCCCACAAATGCCCACCTTAGTAGAGGCATCAATACTTCATTGGCGTATGTTTCACCAAAAAAGCCTCCACATACCAATATCCCTGTCTGGTACTTCTCTAATACAGCTACTGGAACTCCACCTCCAAGATTTGGGGCTGTGCACATGGAGGGACAGAGGTATCAAATTTATGAGCCAACTTTACCAGAAGGACACCTTAAAATCCTTCTCACAACTCCAAAAGGAGTTCCAAATTCCTAAAGGAGAGCTGTTTAAGTACCTCCAGGTGCGCCACCTCTTATCCACGGAAACCCCCCATCAGGCGGTGGCTAATAGAGAAATACTAGAGTTGTGGTCCGCCCCAACACTTCTTTCTACAAAGAGAGGTATCAAACCAGTGTATTTAGCCTTGAACTCCAAGTCTGCCTTCTCTAGATTTCCCCCCCCCCCCCCCCTCCTTGCATGGGACAGAGAGCTCCAGAGTTGTATTCCAGAAGCGGACTGGGTGAAAACGTTCAAATTTATAGCGAAGACCTTTCATAACACTGTTGGAGGGGGTGCGGTCAGAGAGGCACACTTCTGCATATACTTTGGTCATGCCCGCTCCTATCTAACCTATGGGACGAGATCTTCTCACTCGCCTCTAGATTTAGTGGTATAGCTATTGACAAATCCCCACAAAGGTGGTTTTTCTTTACTGATATCCATACCATCCCCGTACGATGCAGGATTCCGGTAGCCTTCCTACTCTTGACCACAAAAGTGGCCATCACCGGGTGTTGGAAATCTACAAAAATACCCTCTGTAGCAGAGGTCCTGACAAGGGTTCATACCACATGCTCTTATGAGAAAATCCTAGCATATAAGGAACACAACATCGACAAATACCGGTTCCACTGGGACTTGTGGACATCCAGCTTCTCCACAAATAATAGTGATCCGACAAACACGTCATTTGTAATTGTACCTGAGACCTCTGTTTTGTGTTTTTACATGTCTTTGTGTTTATATTTTACATGCTGCCTAATGTTCTCTCCATCCCTCCCTCCTACTCCCTGGTCTATTATGTACTCCCCCCCTCCCCCATCCTTCCCTTTCCCTCCTGTATCAATACTGCTATCTCGGGCTATATTTGGTCATTACCACTCTGATCAATGGCTTGATTTCACTTTTGTAATTGTATACCTTGAAATCCTCAATAAAAATATTGAAACAAAAAAAAAATGTATAGGCTCCGGCGAGGCAAATTCGTTATCACTGAAGTCTCGCGGGACTTTAGTTAAAAACTTCGGGATTTGATTTTTCAAACTTGAAAAACATTTTAAAAGTTGGTACCGAAGCCGACTTCGAATACCTGTTTTTAAAATGTTTTTCCAGTTTAATAATCAAATGCTGCTTTTTCTCAATGAAGTCTCGCGAAGATGGATCTCCATACTGCATTAGGGCTCATGCACACGACCGTATGGCTTTTTCAGTGTTTTGCGGTCCGTTTTTTACGGATCCGTTGTTCCATTTTTTGTTTCCGTTGTGTTTCCGCTTCCTTTCCGTTTTTCCGTTCCGTTTTTCCGTATGCCATATACATTATACAGTAATTACATAGAAAAAATTGGGCTGGGCATAACATTTTCAATGGATGGGTTAGCAAAAACGGAACGGATACGGAAGACATACGGATGCATTTCCGTATGTGTTCCGTTTTTTTTGCGGACCCATTGACTTGAATGGAGCCAAGCACCGTGATTTGCGGACAAGAATAGGACATGTTCTATCTTTTCATGGTACGAAAATACGGAAATACTGAAACGGAATGCACACGGAGACACTTCAGTATTTTTTGCTGAACCATTGAAATGAATGGTTCAGTATATGTTCCGCATACTGAACTCAAAAAACGTCCAGTATACTGAACGCAAAATACTGTTGTGTGCATGAGCCCTTAAAGCGAAGTTTTGAGTGAATCAACTTCAGATCTAGGATCCGAAGCTCGCTTTGCTCATCCCTAACGACCACCACTGATTGGATGCAGGGTGGTCGCAACCATAGAAACAAGATGTGTATAATATGATGGAAAAATGAATCCAACCAGCAAATATGGACAATCACAATACATTAGTAAGTGCCTCATATTAACTTTCTCTACATGATAAATGCCACTTCCTGAAGTGAGACAACCCCTATGGCTGCCTTCATCCAAAAACAGCACCATCCACGCATGCAGGACTTTTTTTCCGTCTAAAATAACGGATCTCATACAGAAATGGCTAAAAAACATGCCAACTGTGCATAAGGCCTCATGCACACGACCGTATGTATTTTGCGGATGAGGTACGTGTGAATTCCGTATTTTGCGGACCGGAACAGCTGGCCCCTAATACAACAGTGCTATTTTACATGTTCTATTTTTTTTTTGCTGAACGGAAATACGGACATACAGAAACAGAATGCACACGGAGTAACTTCGTTTTTTTGCGGACCCATTGAAGTGAACGGTTCCGCATACGGTCCACAAAAAAAACGGAACGGACACAAGAAAATACGTGCTTTAAATACATGATCCGTTTTTTACTGGATCAGAAGAACGGAAAAATAAATGGCCTAATCTTTGGTTGGGACACCTTTGAGCAGGGGCGTACCTGCAGGGGAAGCGGCTGCTTTGGGGCCCTGACCCAGAAGGGGGCCCATCCAGGAGGAGGAGGACTAAAGGATTTAGTCAGGGCCCCCTCAACAGTATTACACAATGATATTATATACAGTGACAGTATAGACAGTGTAGAAAACGGATGGGACAGCTGCCGGGCCTAGTCTGAGAGAGCGATCTTTTCTAGCCACAGGAATGGGGGCGGCATGAAAGGAAAGGGTCGCTAAAAAATTAGTGGGGGAGGGGGGCCCCATTCAAAAATTTGCTGTGGGGCCCAATCATTTCTAGCTACGCCACTGCCTTTGAGAGAAAACATTGTTTTGTGGAGATAATTTTTCTTTATCCCTAGATTTATTCGTCACCCTGCATTGTATCGCGCCCATCCCCAAGAAACGTTATCAGTCCAAAAAGTTGTCTCTCTCATTGAGTCTATCCACATCCGTCCTCGGTGTCCAGTGATTTGTGTCGCTGCCACATATTCAGGTTCCACCGGTTGGAGCGTGGCTTGTTAGTTTCGTGTCGGCCTTTCCACCTCAAGTTCTTAGCATTTTCTTTCTTAGGATTAATGTTTACTGTGATACGGTAACATGAGGCACGCTGTCCACTGAGCGCCCGCCACCCATTGCATGTGACTGGGGATAGAGCATAGCGGTCATATGTGCTGGGCTGACAGATCCAGAGTCCCTCTGTACGGAGCACATGCCGCCATCATGCTGCCCTGCTTTCTTGATTAGTTTCCTTTCCTTGGCTCGTCGGTTCTGAAACCAGATCTTTACCTGCAGTGGTGAAAAGAAAAAAGCATTAATAACATATTAAACCACATTTTACACAATGCAAAAATAATGGAAATGGTATTTTAGTGGGTTTTTTTCTTTTCCATTTTGTCATTACAGAGAAGGCGTACATAGCTCATCCAGATACTGACAGACGAGTGCATCCGAGCTTTCACACCATCATATGAAATGATGAAACTCACCGGGGATTTATCAAAATTGTTGCAAAGGAAATATGTATATGTTGCAGTTTGTCCCTGCACCGTCTCACACAGTCCAATCAGTGCTGCCAGTATTAAGCCTCATTCACACGTCAGTGTTTGGTCAGTGATTTCCATCAGTGATTGTGAGCCAAAACCAGGATTGGAGTCTCCACAGACATAAGGGATAGGGGAAAGATCTGCACCTGTTCTCTGTTTAGAGCCGCACCTGGTTTTGGCTCAAAATCACTGATGTGTGAATAAGACGTTATTAGGCCTCTTGCACATGACCGTATGGCTTTTTCAGTATTTTGCAGTCCACTAAAAACGGATCCACAAAAAATACGGATGACATCCGTGTGCATTCTGTTTTTTGCAGAACAGCTGGCCCCTGATAGAACAGTACTATCCTTGTCCGTTATGCAGACAATAATAGGACATGTTCTATCTTTGAACGGAAACGGAAGGCATACGGAATACCTTTTTTTGTGGATCCATTGAAATGAATGGTTCCGTATACGGAACACAAAAAACAGAACATAAACGGAAAAAAAAATTATTATATATTTCTAGTAAGAATAAAAGAGGAACGGCACAACAAAGCGTGATGCAAAAAGGATTGTCATTTCATAGGAAATAATGGGAATTAGCCACTAAAACAGACATGTCAGGAGAGGAGACTGGGCCTCTTTAAGGCTAGGGCTACACAACGACATTTTGTCGCACCAATGTTGCGCAACAATTTTTATAATGATAGTCCATGGTGTCGCACTGCGACATACTGCGACTGCGACACGACAGTAGCAAAAAATCCATCCAAGATGGATTTTTCTGAGACTGTCGCGTCACAGTCGCAGCATGTCACGTCGCAGTGCCACACCATAGACTATCATTATAAAACTTGGCGCGTGACATTGGTGCAACAAAAAGTCGCGCAACACATATTGCAGTGTAGTTGCGACTTATTGTCACGCAAAAAGTCATCGTGTAGCCCTAGCCTAAAGTACACAACATTTATCAGTGTGCGATCTGTATGAACTGCTGGGACCCCTGTGATCATCCAACATAGGGCACATATGGGACCCCCACACCATTCATTCTGTGAGACTGCTGGAGATAGTCGAGCGTTGTAGAAGTCAATGGAGAGGTGATAAATGTTGTTTATGGGAAAACCCCTTTAATTAAGGATGACGGTTGATCGCTAGCATACCTGTCTGTCAGACAGACCCAGGTTCAGTGCAATTTCAGACTTTCGTCGAATGGTGATGTATCTGTTGGAGAGAAATTCCTTCTCTAGCTGCAGTCTCTGGTGATCGGTGTAGACCACCCTGTATTTCTCCCTCGTCCTTGTTTTTCCTGTGCAGGCAGAGAAAAGGAAATGCAGGCTTCATTATACCAGTGACCCAGTCATGTCGCTATGTATTTATATACTATATATGTATATATGTAGCATCACAAACATTTAGTAGGTAAGTGGCGGGTGTATAGTAACTCCTTAGTATTATAATATAAAAAGTACCCTGACAAGCCTGTGGTCAAAGACCATCCTCAGCCCCATAGAAACCTATGAAGGCAATAGTAGGCTTCTTTTTTAAATAAATGTATGTATGTATGTATGCTGGGATAACGTATCCCCTATCCATAGGACAGAGGGTAAATGGTTGTGATGGGACAAAGCCATTAAAGAAGATCTCTGACTTCCCCTGTTTAGTTCCTTGCACCCCCCCCCCCCCTTGTAATAGCAATTCTGGAGCGTCATTTCTTATGATAATGTTGTGCAGTTCCACTATTATTCCTACTAGAAGCTATGAATGAATTGCCCGCATCCTGCAGTATAGGACTAACAGGGAGTGCAGGGACACCTCACCCAGACTGGTAACACCCAGTTGGCCTTCATTGCAGACTGCTGGTAATTCATTCATAGACTTCTAGCAGTTATAATAGAGGAATGGCACACCATAGGATTGTAAGAATGGCTGCTCGAGAATTGTTATTTCCAGGGGAATACAAGTCAGGAGAGGCGATGGGTCTTCTCTAACTCCTTGGCGGCATGTGTCGTACATGTATGGCAGATGGGGGGTCAGAGGAAGCGTTGGCAATACGCACGTTGGTGAGCTCTGCTTTTGTGCTTGTGATGTAGATGTTTAGAGTTGTGATTCTTTTCAGTGGTTATCCTAGGCACTAGCCTGCTTACTATATTACTAGATCGGTATGATGTTACATGCATATTTCTGATGCAGGCTCCCCTTCTTGTTACTTTTTTAATATAGTATTTTATAGTATTTTTTTTGCAATTTTTGGTCTAGGACCTTCTTTTCCGTTTTGGTACGGTGTGACCAGTTACTTAAAATAGGGTCTTGTGGTTTGGTTGATGAGAAATATAAAAAAGTTGAAAATAACAAAAAAAATACATTATTTTCCTAAAAATATTTTTAGTATTAAAACGCAAAAACTATATAAATGTGGTATCGTTGTAATCGTCCTGACCCGGAGAATGAAGGGAACAGCTCAGTAGGGAACCCGTAAAAATGAAAGTCATACAACTATGTCACATTTGCATTTTTTTTTCCAATTTCACCCCATTTGGATTTTTATTTTCCAGCTTCCCACTACATCGTATGTAATATTCATATGGCTATGTGAAAAATAAAAAAGTTATGTCTCCGGAGTTAAAGACAAAAATGGAAAATCGCTCGTTCTTCTAAGAGTTTAGTGAAGGCCCAAAACATGGTGTGAACAGAGGCTAATGTTTGAGCTGTATAATGTGTACCATAACTGTTAGCTTTCACTTGCATTGTGTTTTACAGCCGTTTCAGGTTACAGTGGCTGTGCATAGGTTTCACAGTCCCTACGGGCCCTCTAACACCTCTCATACAATGTGCAGAGCTATTTATGAGGCAATTACTGCTCAGATGTGGGAGCAAGTGTTACATTTTACAGATTCACAAGAATTTACCCAAAAAAGCTTTTAAGTAGAAAGGTATAAGGATCTGGTAGGGGAGACTTCCTTTTCAACACCTCTGGTGTTCCTGCAGCAAAGTGCCATTGCCAAGTGCCAGTACACATGAGAGGTAGCAGTTGGCGATCAGTTGTCCACGGGATCATTCATGTGAAAGATGGCAGAAGCAACATAGCAGACTGGACCGGCCAATCGGGGCCAAGCATTCACTAGGGTTCAGGAAAATGGCACAAGTCAACTGATCAAGCCATACACGTGTATTTTTGGCCGACCACGGCCAATGTCTTCCAACAGGACTGATCAGCAAGTCTACCAATGGCCATTGGGATGACTCACTCTAAACTTTCATACAATGATCGGCCAAAATGATCAGAATCATCTGTTTCGCCAACCTTTATCTTGTGTATGGGCAGCTTAATGGAAACAATCCTGGTCCCATAATTATTACACTGTGGGCTGGTAATGTAAGTAATTGCCTAGTGTGTTCTACAGTGGAGGACTACTACTGGAATGATGTGAATCTGCAAACTCTGTAACTGGGCCCCTATGTACCATGTGCCATTTATAGAACTGGAGTGTTCTTATATGGTGCACTTTAGGTGAACATCCATTATATGAGTGTACATTACAATTGTTTATACATTAGTAGTATTCCACTTTATCTAGATTTATTATTGAAGAGAATGTATTTATGCGCAGATGTACAGGTGCATCTTATGTGGATATCTGGATCCACACAAATTATATTATATTAAATTATGGTCCGATTATGTGTTGATTATTTTAAATCATGCTTTTTCTCTATTTTTATTTTTCAATCTATTTGAGTCCGCTCCATGTAAGGCTACTTTCACACTTGCGTTCAGAGCGGGTCCGTCTGGTATCTGCACAGACGGATCCGCTCCTATAATGCAAACGCTTATAATGCAAAATTTTTTTTTTTTTTGTTCATGATAATGCAAACGGATCCGTTTTGACTTTACATTGAAAGTCAATGGGGGACGGATCCGTTTGAAAATTGAGCCATACTGTGTCAACTTCAAACGGATCCGTCCCCATTGACTTACATTGTAAGTCTGGACGGATCCGTTTGCCTCCGCACGGCCAGGCGGACACCCGAACGCTGCAAGCAGCGTTCAGGTGTCCGCTCACTGAGCGGAGCGGAGGACAAACGCTGCCAGACTGATACATTCTGAGCGGATCCGCCTCCACTCAGAATGCATTAGGACTGGACGGATCCGTTCGGGGCCGCTTGTGAGAGCCTTCAAACGGAACTCACAAGCGGAGCCCCGAACGCAAGTGTGAAAGTAGCCTGGTGGTTGGCTGGCGCGGCTGAAATCAGCAGGTTTAGCTGAGACTTAAAGAGGACCTGTCAGCAGATCATGTAATATGTACAGTACAGACCAAAAGTTTGGACATACCTTCTCATTCAAAGAGTTTTCTTTATTTTCATGACTATGAAGGCATCAAAACTATGAATTAACACATGTGGAATTATATACATAGCAAACAAGTGTGAAACAACTGAAAATATGTCATATTCTAGGTTCTTCAAAGTAGCCACCTTTTGCTTTGATTACTGCTTTGCACACTCTTGGCATTCTCTTGATGAGCTTCAAGAGGTAGTCCCCTGAAATGGTCTTCCAACAGTCTTGAAGGAGTTCCCAGAGATGCTTAGCACTTGTTGGCCCTTTTGCCTTCACTCTGCGGTCCAGCTCACCCCAAACCATCTCGATTGGGTTCAGGTCCGGTGACTGTGGAGGCCAGGCCATCTGGCGCAGCACCCCATCACTCTCCTTCATGGTCAAATAGCCCTTACTTTCAAAGTTTTCCCAATTTTTCGGCTGACTGACTGACCTTTATTTCTTAAAGTAATGATGGCCACTCGTTTTTCTTTACTTAGCTGCTTTTTTCTTGCCATAATACAAATTCTAACAGTCTATTCAGTAGGACTATCAGCTGTGTATCCACCTGACTTCTCCTCAACGCCACTGATGGTCCCAACCCCATTTATAAGGCAAGAAATCCCACTTATTAAACCTGACAGGGCACACCTGTGAAGTGAAAACCATTTCAGGGGACTACCTCTTGAAGCTCATCAAGAGAATGCCAAGAGTGTGCAAAGCAGTAATCAAATCAAAAGGTAGCTACTTTGAAGAACCTAGAATATGACATATTTTCAGTTGTTTCACACTTGTTTGTTATGTATATATTTGTATATAATTCCACATGTGTTAATTCATAGTTTTGATGCCTTCAGTGTGAATCTACAATTTTCATAGTCATGAAAATAAAGAAAAATCTTTGAATGAGAAGGTGTGTCCAAACTTTTGGTCTGTACTGTATGTTCAGTATTCTGCCCGGTAGGGTTGCCCTGACGAATAAAACTATACCTGTATGGTCAAAATCTCTGGCGGTGTTACAGAGAAAAGCTTCATTCTACAGGGAGTGCAGAATTATTAGGCAAGTTGTATTTTTGAGGATTAATTTTATTATTGAACAACAACCATGTTCTCAATGAACCCAAAAAACTCATTAATATCAAAGCTGAATATTTTTGGAAGTAGTTTTTAGTTTGTTTTTAGTTTTAGCTCTTTTAGGGGGATATCTGTGTGTGCATGTGACTATTACTGTGCATAATTATTAGGCAACTTAGCAAAAAACAAATATATACCCATTTCAATTATTTATTTTTACCAGTGAAACCAATATAACATCTCAACATTCACAAATATACATTTCTGACATTCAAAAAAAACAAAAACAAATCAGTGACCAATATAGCCACCTTTCTTTGCAAGGACACTCAAAAGCCTGCCATCCATGGAGTCTGTCAGTGTTTTGATCTGTTCACCATCAACATTGCGTGCAGCAGCAACCACAGCCTCCCAGACACTGTTCAGAGAGGTGTACTGTTTTCCCTCCTTGTAAATCTCACATTTGATGATGGACCACAGGTTCTCAATGGGGTTCAGATCAGGTGAACAAGGAGGCCATGTCATTAGATTTTCTTCTTTTATACCCTTTCTTGCCAGCCACGCTGTGGAGTACTTGGACGCGTGTGATGGAGCATTGTCCTGCATGAAAATCATGTTTTTCTTGAAGGATGCAGACTTCTTCCTGTACCACTGCTTGAAGAAGGTGTTTTCCAGAAACTGGCAGTAGGACTGGGAGTTGAGCTTGACTCCATCCTCAACCCGAAAAGGCCCCACAAGCTCATCTTTGATGATACCAGCCCAAACCAGTACTCCACCTCCACCTTGCTGGCGTCTGAGTCGGACTGGAGCTCTCTGCCCTTTACCAATCCAGCCACGGGCCCATCCATCTGGCCCATCAAGACTCACTCTCATTTCATCAGTCCATAAAACCTTAGAAAAATCAGTCTTGAGATATTTCTTGGCCCAGTCTTGACGTTTCAGCTTGTGTGTCTTGTTCAGTGGTGGTCGTCTTTCAGCCTTTCTTACCTTGGCCATGTCTCTGAGTATTGCACACCTTGTGCTTTTGGGCACTCCAGTGATGTTGCAGCTCTGAAATATGGCCAAACTGGTGGCAAGTGGCATCTTGGCAGCTGCACGCTTGACTTTTCTCAGTTCATGGGCAGTTATTTTGCGCCTTGGTTTTTCCACACGCTTCTTGCAACCCTGTTGACTATTTTGAATGAAACGCTTGATTGTTCGATGATCACGCTTCAGAAGCTTTGCAATTTTAAGAGTGCTGCATCCCTCTGCAAGATATCTCACTATTTTTGACTTTTCTGAGCCTGTCAAGTCCTTCTTTTGACCCATTTTGGCAAAGGAAAGGAAGTTGCCTAATAATTATGCACACCTAATATAGCGTGTTGATGTCATTAGACCACACCCCTTCTCATTACAGACATGCACATCACCTAATATGCTTAATTGGTAGTAGGCTTTCGAGCCTATACAGCTTGGAGTAAGACAACATGCATAAAGAGGATGATGTGGTCAAAATACTCATTTGCCTAATAATTCTGCACGCAGTGTATATGTAACTTAGGTAGGTGCACCTCAGCTCGGAGTTTGCCCTCTCCTTGACTGACAGGGTCAGCCATTATTGCCCTCTTGCTTGGCTCTATAATCCCTGTAGATTTTATAATTACACAAGCGCAGTAATCACCTCAGCAGTGGGGATACCCGAAGGAGATGTACTGCACATGCGCCGATTATAGAATCTGTAGTGCATGCATGGTCTTATAGGGCCAGATATGAGGACATTGGTGGTGTCTGTCAGTCAAGGGGAGGGGATTGTGGCAAAAGCTGGAGAGCAGAGAAGCTGAGGGTCTGGGGGCAACCCTGGGGCCCACCCCTCACTGCTGCGCAGCCCTAATTTGCTTATAGAATAAAAGTTTTTTTTAGCTCTGGAAGAAAAATATCACTTTAATAAACAGGATCAACCCTACCAGCCAGTATGCCTGGTTTTAATGAGTTGATCCTGCTGACAGATCTTCTTTAAAAGGGACCTGTCACCTCTCCAGACATGTCTTTTGAATTTACTATTTGCTTTCCCCATGTAATAACGATTCTGGATCATCTATTCTCACGGCCCTATGTCATTCCTATGTTATTTCTAATAGAAGTTATGAATGAATTGCCAGCAGCCTGCAGTAAAGGTACAGATAGCAGTTGCCAGTTGGGAGGGGGGTGTCCCTGCACAGTCTGAGTGGACAGAGTCAGACACGCCCACTACTGGTAACACCCAGCAGAACCTTTACTGCAGACTGCTGGCAATTTATTTGTAAACAGGAATAATAGAGGAATAGTACAATGTTGAACCATAACAATAGATGCTGCAGAATTGTTAATACCGGGGAATACAATTAGTTACTAACACTGACATGTCAGGAGAGGGGACAGGTCCTCTGTAAGGTTTGCTTTTAAATGACCAGGAAAAAGGATATACTGGGCAGATTGGTTATAAATTACAATTCTCGAGGTTGAAAGGACTGTTGTCTCATTAGGCTGAGCCCACACCGGCTCTACCAGTTAATCTACAGAGTACTGGCTGCTGCACTCTCACACCTTGCTTGACCAGTTTTATTGCCAAGCACCTGTTACTCTGAAGATGTTTTTTGCCAAATTAGTGGAATATTGGTTACCATCAACTGACGAATGTAACATTCTCTCTACAACTGAACTACAATAGTGCTCTCGACAGGACTATTTTCTCGTCTTGTATAACGGAAACAAACGGAAACGTTATTTGGCCCCATAGAATTGTATTAGGATGTAGCAAAACGGAATGCCTCTTAAAGGATTCTGTTTTGCATTCCGCCCTAGAATTGCGTTATATTCCCTTATAATGGAACCTATAACGGAATTTAATAAAGCCAATGTGAACCCTCCCTCACTTTCATTCTCCGGGTCAGTATGATTACAACAATGCCACATATGTATTGTTTTTTCCATTTTAACACTGAAAAACTTTGGAAAAAACTAATTTTTTCTTTGCATCGCCCTATTCTGTTCCCCATAACTTTTTTTATTTTTCTGTATATGGAGCTGTGTGAGGGCTCATTTATTGCAGGACGAGATGTTCTTTTATTGATACCATTCACTTAGGAGGACCGAGGCCGCTGCACAATATATCCGGCTCCCCTGGTCCTTGCTAGGGGAAGCCGGTGCACGGCCAAGAGAGCTCGCTCCCGGTTTTTGACCTCCCAGATGCCGTAGTCACATTTGACCATCTGCATCTGAGGGGTTAAATGTATGCGACTGACGTTATTGTCGATCGCATACGTCAGTCCCGGGTGCCTGCTATGGCGCCCACTGCGCTTGCGAGAGGGCACCGTCTTTAAACCCACACACGTCAACATAATTTTCTGCTGGAGTGGAGGGAAGGGGTCAAAGGGCATCTACCTGCAGATTTGCACCTATGTCACTGGCTGACCTGTTACATGTGCGCTTGGCAGCTGAAGGCGTCTGTGTTGGTCCCATGTTTATATGTGTCCTCATTGCTGAGAAAAAGGATGTTTTAATATATGCAAATGAACCTCTAGGTGCAACGGGGGTGTTACCATTACACCTAGAGGCTCTGCTCTCTCTGCAACTACCACTCCTTCTCTACTTTGACATGCTCCTAGAGGCTCAGTGCATATATTAAAACATCATCTTTCTCAGTAATGTGAGCACGTATGAACATGGGACCAACACAGATGTCTTCAGCTGCCAAGCGCACATGTAATAGGTCAGCCAGTGTCATAGGTACAGATCTGCTGACAGCTTATATTTTAAATGATTACAGCCCATTTCAAGTATACATTTATTTCATGAAATTCACTAAATATGTATCTAGTTGAATAAACAACTTGTTAAAATAAAATACTTCCTATTTGCAATTTAGGATTGTCCAAAGTTTGCTGAACATTATATACATGTATGTAGATCCTGCGGATTTCTCAATCTAATATGCATGAGTAAGGCCTGAGGAGGGTTGAGCAGGTTGGACTGAAGCTTTCCAATCTGTGGAGTTCCTCAGAAATAAAACGGACATATGGAGGTTGAAAAGGATCCTATCCGATGTGTATGGCTAGCCTAACGGACACCTAGTGGACAGTCTTGAAATTGTAACATTACCTCCGATCTTAGGATGGGTTCACAAGTGTCGGAATTGCCTTCAACAAATCTGCTTTTTATTTGGAAGAGTATCCGAGGCAGAAACCTGAGGCCGACACTTGGACTTCTGCAGTGAATGGCGGATCAACACGAGGAATAGCCGCATTCAGCAGGCCTAAACCATGGGTTTTTCGCAATGTACATGCTCATTCTCCTTTCTGATTATGAATTTAATATACCCTAGTCACCAACGAAGTATCAGTGGATTAAATATGGATTTAGGCACCTAATCCTGAAGGTGTGAACTAACCCTATGGCCTCTTTCACACATCAGTAGATCATGGAGGTGAAGTGTCCATGTTGTCCATCAGTAGCACACAGATCCATTGATTTTAATGTTTTTTCACACATCCTTGTGTCTCCACTTACCATGGGTCAGTGGAGAGATAATGGAGACATGCACAATTTTGGTAGCGTGTTGTGGGCCATACATGCCCATTGAAGTCTTTAGGTCCATTAAAACCACTGAAAGGACACTGATGGCATCACTGACCACTGGTAGGAGAAGTCCCTGAAATCCTGGCAGAGTACTTGGAATACAGAAGACACACCGAGGGCAAAAAATGGCACATGGATCGACAGCAGGCCCTTTATATACATCTCCACGGACATCATAACCAACCCAGACGTGCGAAAGGGGTCTTTTACTAGAACGGCCTCTTACACATCGTCCATGATTATAATCTGATGGATTATTTAAATATCCCTATGTTTTCAGCATTTAAATGTATCTAGTGTATGTGAAGTATATGCAGGGGGCCCAAGAAAAAGAAGCCCCCCTCCAGTGATAGTATAACAAGTGCATTGTTTTTTTTTTTAACTACCCGCAAGTCCCAAAAGATGCTGAAAGTGGTCCCCATTCACATCTATGCATCCTTGGGCACGTTGGATTATTATTTTTGTGGGCCACCCTGTATAAATGATGAATCCGTAGTAATATTACAAGCATAAGGACATGAACAAGTTCTCTGTCCGGATGTGATTTGTGGTGAACGCATGGCATCCGGACTGAATCCTGACCCATCATTTCTATGGATCTCGGCACTTGAGAGTTCTTTTTCACACGTTTTTCTGCGTTCAGGAAAAATCACAGCATGTTCAATATTGTGTGTTTTTCACGCAGCTCTGGCCCCATAGAAGTGAATGGGGCCTGCAAGAAAAACGGAAGACATCCGGATGCAATGCTTTATTCACTCATGCTTGCTGGAGATTGATAGTCTTCCGTTTTTCTTCATGCGCGGATACAATCTGGATGAAACAAACGCACACACTGAATGCAATCGCAGAAAAAGATTTACTCAGATCTTCCTTAACAGATCCTATTCCTGACTTATTCTGTATCTCTTGTGTGAAAGAGGCCTTACGCTTTTTAGACTGCGCTAACACACTTTCACACTCGCGTTTGGTGCGTATCCATCATGGATCTGCACAGACGGATCCGCACCGATAATACAACCGCATGCATCCGTTCAAAATGGATCTGTTTGTATTATCTTTAACATTGGCCAAACGGATCCGTCTTAAACACCATTGAAAGTCAATGGGGGGGCGGATCTGTTTTGCATTGTGTCAGTGAAAATGGATCCATCCCCATTGACTTACATTGTGTGCCAGGACGGATCCGTTTTCCTTCGCATCGTCAGGCGGACAGTATAACGCTGCAGGCAGTGTTTTGGTGTCGGCCTCCAGAGCGGAATGGAGACAGATCGGAGGCAAACTGATCCATTCTGAGCGGATCCTTTTCCATTCAGAATGCATTGGGGCAAAACTGATCCGTTTTGGACCGCTTGTGAGAGCCCTGAACGGATCTCAGAAACGGAAACCAAAACGCCAGTGTGAAAGTAGCCGTTGTTAATTTCAGCTGCTCTATATTTTTTCAGCAATTATGGTTGTGACTAGTATGTTACATTATTGCTGAGCTTTTTTGATTTTTATTATTGTAAAACGTAAAAAGTGTACATGTGACTGGGACGACATTTTTAGGACATTTCTTATTCACAATGCAGTCATATATTAGCTTGTGTTCTGCTTTGTTTTATTGTATGTTGTTGGTATACTGTACAGAAATGTTAGTTTCTACAGAGTCATGAACCAAAAACTTAAAAGCGCCATTCTGGTCAGTGCCATTTCGTAGCGTCCGCTGTGTTATAAGACTGCTTTCCCATTCTCGGCTAGAGTCTAGGAATTGCTTCACCACTTGCGTGAAAAAAACACTTTCATATTAGGCTACTTTCACACCAGCGTTTTAGTCTTCTGGTATTGAGATCCGGCATAGGGGCTCAATACCTGAAAAAAACGCTTCAGTTTTGCCCCCATTGACAATGAAAACTGAACTGAACAGAACGGAATGCTCCAAAATGCATTGTTTTCCGTTTAGTTGTGTTCCCAGACCGGAGAGATGAAACCGCAACTTGTTGTAGTTTGTTTTCTGTCCTGGGATGCGGAGCAAGACGGATCCGGCATTACCCCCAATACAAGTCAGCGGGGATGGATCTGTTTTCTCTGCCACAATCTGCCACAATAGAAAACGGATCCGACCTCCATTTACTTTCAATGGAGTTCATGACGGATCCGTCTTGGGTATGTTAAATATAATATAACCGGATCCGTTCATAACGGATGCAGGCGGTTGTATTATCAGTAACGGAAGCGTTTTTGCTAAACTCTGCCGGATCCAGTAAAAATGCTAGTATGAGAGTAGCCTTAGGTGAATTTTCATTCTAATAAAATATAAAAAGTGTCAATAATTGGTTTAGGATGGACCCCCACCCTGTGTCCACACGTGACTGACATGCTGCTGATGTGTGCAGAGTTCTACCATATCGGCAAAGTAAGAAATCACACTGCCTAAGAAATCCACAGTCTTTACAATAGAGAGGGGGAAATCTGCAGCCATTTCTGCAGCAAAAACTGCATGTATTTTTTGATGTAGCAGATTTTTTCGTTGTATTTTGTCACATGTGGAAGGGCTCTATTGGTATATTCACACGGCAGGTTCGCTGCCGTGTACGTGGATTTATGCAAGCTCCGTTCAGAGGGGCAGTCGCATAAAGGCCGCAGAACCCATGAAAAATATGCAGTAACCCCACAATAATTAACCGGCTCAAATAAACCGGGATTTGTCACGGATTTCAATACAATGGGTAATCCGCGGCACCACTTTCTAGCTCATCGTTTCTGCAGTGTATTCTCTAATTAGTCACCTTTTAGGCAGCGGAATGAGACTTATAAAAACACAGTCTGTGGTGCTGAGTCTCACCCCGAAAAAATCCATCCCAATTATGCATCATCTGAGACCACCCTCAGGGTGCCTGCACACAATGTGGATTATGGGCTGTTTTTCAGGGCGGATTATTGTGCGGAAAACTCTGCAGCATAATACAGTAGCAGCAAAGTGGACGGGATTTGACCAATGTCATGTATTTTCTGTGCGGAAGTTTACTAACAGAAAATCCGCACAGATTTCTGCACCGTTTTCTGTGTGTTTCCGCACCAATACTGCGCCAAAAACTGCATGTGCTACTTCCGGTTTTCGGGGCGGATTTGCTGCAGATCTCAGCCTTGCATTGCAAAGGATGAAATCCGCACAAGAAATCTCACAATTTCCATGCTGTGGATTTCAAAATCCGCACGGCAGGTCAATATCCAAAAATTCTAAGTGAACAAGAAATGTGTCTAATCTCCTACACTTTACTACGCCGTGTATTTTCCGCATAAGTGCAGGTAGCCTTATACATAGTGGTTTTCTCCATTGGCTTCAATGGGATTGTCAACATCAACAGAAAATCCAGAACAAAAATCATACAAAAAAAAAATCAAAACCACTGTTTTTATGCGTTTTTTTGTGTGGTTTTCGTGTGAATTTGCAACATACAAATCTGCAACATGTGCAGTTTCCACGCCAAATCTACATCAAAATCTGCATGTGTTACTCGCGGATTTAGTTACAGATTTGATGCTATGATCTGAACCAAAAATCACACAAATAATTGACGTGCAGGTCTAGCGTATTTCCATAATAAAAAGAAGTAAAAAGCAAAGTGTACATGAGATTTGTCGTACACTTCGCTGGTACCATACTATGAAAAAAACATGCGTAATCCGCGACGTAAAAGTGCCTTGATGAATTGGTAACAATTAGTTTTTTTTTTTTTTTTTACAATGAACTTAACGCTGTATTATGTATGTATATATATACTGTAGTTCAGAGGGCATAAGACTGATTTCATGGCTCAGTATTACACTTTGGAGAATCTCTATGCCCTATGTTCTCTTCTACGACACGTTTCTCAATGACTTATAGCATATGGAGAATGTAAAGTTTGCTGACATAATCTATTCATTTAACTTGTGATTTTCTTATTACATTTTTTATCTAATTTGCAATTCTACATTGCATATATGCGGTACTTACCTGCAGGATTTGTGTGCATTGCTTTCTTTGCCCATTCATAAGGCTGAAGTCTTTGGTTATTGGAGGATGGCTGAATATTCACAGTACTTACAGGTACTTCCCCAGATCCTGAATGATACATGTCTCTAAAGTCTTGAGAGTCATACCTTGTCTGTCCATTAGACAATCCAGATATTACCGGAGGAGAACTTGTTCCAGATATTCCAGGGCCATAGTAACTGTATTCATCCACTGCCATTCCATAATTGTTTTCCCACAAACTTGACGGGTGTCCATGGTTGTCCACGCTATGCACATTATGGTACCCCATATAATTTGAGTAGTGGGGACTTACTGGAAAATTCTGCAGCGGTAAATTGCCATTGGAGTACTTTTTACATTCAGGATACATGCTGCTCTCTTGGTACTCAAAGTAACTTACGTACATTGCTGAGATGCTGCTGGGTTTTAAACCTTAGGGCATGATTATTCACAAATCAAAATCAAAAGTTTTCTTCCATTTTTCTTCTTTTCCTTACTTATGTTTCTTTTGCTTCTCCCATGTATCTGTCAGTGGAGAACTTATGGTGGTGAAGATCCAGGCTTAACAAGTTGTCCCTTCTGATGTAGAGGTTGCTGCCACTTCCTTTGAAATTCCATTAGCATTGAAATGAAAAAAAGAAGCATGCGGCCAACTCCACCTTGCTTTAGGTTATGGTGCTTCCTTTTCCCAGCTGTCCCTTCTGAAGTCCCCACCCTAGAAACAGTTTAATTTATGACAGGGTAGAAGCAAGAGATAAGCTTTCTCACATTTGATCCCAATGCTGCTTAAAAAATACTGACCATATTCCCGTGTAAATGCCCATAATGTTTTTTTACGGGGCGTTCCCTTGAGCTTTGTTTAGTATAATAGTATAACGGTAAAAGAGATATGTTACCATGCCCCAAAAATTAGGTTTATCTCCACTGGATAAGGCCTCATGTGCACGACCATGTGTATTTTGTGGTCCACAAACTGCAGATCCTCAAAATACGGCTATCGGCCAAGCGCATCTTGCAATTTACGCTAGATCCAAATTGGGCAAGAATAAGACAAGTTCTATATTTTTCGTGGACAGCAGGATGTGCACATGATGTGCAGCCCCATTGAAATGAACGGGTCCACATCCAATCCGCAAAAAATGCGTATCGGATGCGTAAAAAATAGGATTGTGTGCATGAGGCTTAAGGATGGATATTGAGAGAAATATATGAAGCAAATTTGAAAGAAAAATGCCCCAAATTGTGCCAACAGCATGAAATTATTATATGTTTTAGGTACAGTAGGAGTAATGGAGGTAGTAGTAGAAATTAATATTTTTTTATTTTCTATTCTAATGTATTTTTCTGCAAACATGTAGACACAGATAGTTGATATTGTAAGATCTGTTTGCATTCATTCCGCTAAATTAGCAGGGTATTCCGGTGGTATACCCCCACATGCTCCACCTTTCCTTATATTACAGTTTTTTTTTTTTTATTATTATCTTTATATTACTTGAGATATAAAAACAAATTACAGTACAAGAAAAAAGAGTTTTTTTTTTTTCATTTTCCTTTCCCCTTATCCCCCCACCCCCCTCCCCATATTTATTATTACAGTTTTAAGAAATCGACATTGTTCTTGGAAATGTTTCGGAATAGTTTTTTTCCTTAACTATCATAGAGAAGATCTTAGGAGTCATAAATCATATTTCTAGTCTTCTTTCTTTCTAACCTTTGGATATGTTGCAGAGTCCACAAACTTCAAGATATGGAAGGAAGCAGTGCTTTATTAACCTCTTAATTGCAATGGTAATGTTTTACAATATCGTGCACAGACTGAGAATGGCACAGAATGAGAATCCGGTTACAGTAATAATGTACTTGAAAATAATAGTAGTTGACTTAATTGTCTCACTTCAGGAAGTGGCATTTATCATGTAGAGAAAGTTAATACGAGGCACTCACCAATGTATTGTGATTGTCCATATTGCCTCCTTTGCTGGCTTCATTCATTTTTCCATTATACACTGCTCATTTCTATGACTACCCTGCAATCCAGCAGCGGTGGCCATGCTTGCACACTATAGGAGAAAGAGGTCTATGGGCACTTTCGTGGTCCCAGCCACCAGAGAGTTTGACGCCTTTTTCCTACAGTGTGCAAGTGCGACCACCGCTGCTTGATTGTAGGGTGGTTGTAACTCCTGGAAACGCTTGTAAATGCCCTCATGATCTCCTGTCTGGACTACTGCAAGACCCTCCTCTGTAAACTCCCATATCACAATCTGGCGCCCTTCCGATCCATCCTCAACACTGCTGCCCAGCTAATCTTGCCCTACCCCCATTACTGCTCTGCCTCTCCTCTCTTTTACTGGCTATCCATTTCCCAGAGCCATCCAGTACAAAGAGGCCTCCAGAACCTCGCAAAGCCTCCTTCTCTACTTTCCTCTCATCCAGTGACCCTGCAGTCACTATACCACCTTATGAGCCGCTTCTACCCTCACCTGTCTTCTTTCCCCCTTCCTTATGCACTGGAAGTCCTCCTATCCTGGGTCATCTCTCCCTCTCTACATGTCATAGGTGCAAAGCACCATGTGGTCCGACAATACTCATAATCAAGGTCAGTGCAGGCAGAGTTTGTGCGTAGGCGTATAACAAGTCCGAGGTCTGGGCAGTCAGCTGAGGGTCAATTTGATAAACAAGCAGTAGTCAGGACAGGCAGCAGAGGATCAGAGACGGTAACAGGCAAGGTTCTGTACACAGGCAGTCAGACAGATAAGCACACTTGAACTAGAATACCTGGGGAAATATAGACAAGTACCCTGGTATTGGCCAGATTCATCAAGGGTACACGCATTCTGCCCCTTTAAGAGCCAGGTATCACACACATGCTGAGTATAAAGACAGGCATGGAGGCCCTTACTGAGAAGTACAGGCCATGGCCTGCAGGTACCACATCGGACACTGACGGACAGACCGGCTGCTGGTGAGTAGCAGAAGGTGAGTGGGTCCTGGTCGCTGGGACAAGGGAAGCAGGGTGAGTAACATGGCACCTGTGCCCACCTGAAAGAGCAGGGCAGCAGCAGGCATGAGCCACCATTGCAACGTAAATGGGAGAAAAATCATAATTTTCTGCACTTCTGCACATAAAGTTTTTGTTTAGAACACCTTTGGTCTTCTAGACATGTAAATAAGCTCTTCTCCAAAAGGAATGAAACTTTCATTTTAGATAGTCTTTATCCTTCTTGAGGAAATCTCATTTGCAAACATTTCTCCCATAGAGCATTCCTGCAAGGCCTCCTGCACACAAACGTGTGCAACACCGTCCGTGGGGCAGCCGCAGCGGATCGCGGACCCATTCACTTTAATGGGTCCGCTATCCGCCCTTTCCGCAAAAAGATAGGACATGTTCTATCTTTTTGCGGAACGGAAGTACGGGGACAAAACCCCACGGAAGCACCCCGTATTGCTCCCGTAGGGTTCTGTGCTTCCGTCCCGCACCATTCCGCATCTCCGGATTAGCGGACTCATTGAAGTGAATGGGTCCGCATCCGTGATGCGGAATGCCCACGGAACGGCAGCCGTGTATTGTGGATCCGCAAATGCGGTCCGCAATACGGCAACGGGGCGCACACGTTCGTGTGCAGGAGGCCTAAGTAATTTCAATGAGAACCAGTAACTCCCAGGTCTTCTAGATAGGACAGTTTCCATATGATTTACCCACAGTGTGTTCACATGGGATATAATGCCTCACAAGTGTTCTATTGTAGTTCTACACTGATTGGTGGTGTTCCGACATGCGGGCCCTCTGCTGATCAGCTGTTTGAGGAGGAGTGCTGCGGCCTTCTCACAGCTTACCAAGCACTGTGCCATACATTGGATAGCGGCTGGCCCTGGTATCGCCCCATTCAAGGGAATGAGAGCAAGCTGCACCTAGGCAGACATCATCTCACTTGGCCTAGGGTAGCTTGGCCGCGAGAAGACAACAGCACTCACAGAAGCGCTACAACCTCCTCAAATGGCTCCTCAGCAGGGATATGGATTGTGTAAGGATCTGTTCAGGGAAAAACTGATGTTTTTTGCAAACAAGTTCAATCAGCTTTGTCTGCAAGTTTAATCAGTGTGCACGTTTTTTCAGTCGTGAATGTATTTGGATAGCAAGCTAAAGAATAACGATCTACATCTCCTACCAACCATCAGTGAAAAATACATTGTATCCAGATGCCTTTCGTTTTTCACCCGAGCCCCATTCACTTTTATTGAGCAAGTGCTGCGTGAAAAACATACAATATGGAACATGCTGCGATTATTCCTGAATGCAGAGATGATTCGTGAAAAATCATTTATCATGTACACAGACCCATTGAAATGACCAGATTCAGTCTGAATGCTATGCGTTTGCTACACGCATCACATCCGGATAGAGAACTTGCCCGTGTGCAAGAGCCCTTTGTAGGACCTACAGTAGCTCCTTTTAATACCACAAACAAACTACTGTTACTAACAATGGTAAAATACTTAGTAGCAGTGTGCAGAAGAGGTGAATGTAGTATAAAAGTACTAATACGCCAGTCCCTCCATGTTAATTAAACTGGCTCTAAAGCAAGATATTAGAATAATAATTCTGCATGCCGCCAACCAGAGCCCTGTTCCTCCGTTGTGTGTGTGTACACCTGCATGAATGTCCTGCTTTCACTCGGGGTGTCGGCATTCATCTAGTTATACATTAACCGGATGTGCATGATAATGTGATGAGTTGCAGCTATCAGCAGCAGTAAAATGGATATTAAATAGTTGATTAAATTTTACATTAGCCTTGGGGCTCATGCACACGACTGTATTTTCTTTCCGTTTCCATTTAGTTTTTTTACAGGTCCGTATGCAGAACCATTGACTTCAATGGGTCCACAAAAAAAAAAATGAAATGACACCGCGTGCATTCCATTTCCGTATGTCCCCATGTCCGTTCCGCCAAAAAAATAGAACATGTCCTTTTTTTGTCCGTTTTGCGGATAAGGACAGGCATTGTTACAATGGACCTGCAAAGAAACGGATGTCATCCATTTTTTTTTTTGCGGATTAGTGTTTTGCGGACTGCAAAATACATACGGTCATATGCATGAGCGCTTAAATGGGTTGTGTAGTGGGTGAAATTGATGTCAGATTGGCGGGGGTCTGAGTCCAGACACCCCTGCTGTTTGAGGTAGTGTCTGAGAATAGACCCTCAGTATTGTAGTGCTGCACAACCCCTTTAAAGTACATGTACACATTTGGTTAATGGGGTTATCCCATAATTAGGGTCCATTCACACGTCCGCAATTTCGTTCCGCATTTTGCGGAACGGAATTGCGGACCCATTCATTTCTATGGGGCAGCACGATGTGCTGCCTGGACCGGAATTGCGGATCCGCACTTCCGGGTCCGCAATTTCCGATCCCGAAAAAAATAGAACATGTCCTATTCTTGCGGACAAGAATAGGCATTTTCTATTAAGTGCCGGCAATGTGCGTTCCGGGGGGAGAAAGAAGGAAGGGATTTATATGTAGCAACTGAAATTCAACTGCTCATTAAACACAATGAGCAGTTGAATTTCAGTTGCTACATATAAATCCCTTCCTTCTTTCTCCGCCTCTTCCCCTCCTATCTTCTATTCCTTGTCTCTAGGCTCTCTGTCTAGGCAATTAGCCAGCCAGCTCCTCCTGGAGCCGGTGTCTTCTTAAGCCTGCCTCTAATAGTTCGGTTTTTTAACATTGATGTTACTAGGGGATCCCTCCAACTATGGGCCCCAAACGCTGCCACTGCTGTCTGAATTCACTATCAGACACTGCGCCCGCTTAGTGCCCAGTCCCGCCCCCTGTTTACACATACAACCGCTCCTACTACGGCGCATTGTTGGTGGACGGGGCGTGCTGGTGGAGCTGCGTTCTGGAGTCGGTCTCAGTCCGATCACGTGCATGTCACCTGATTTGTGACATCATCCTTTGGCGCCGCATACTCCGGAGTGCGCCGCCTTGGCAGGCCGGCTCACTTCCTTGCGTTCCACCGGACACGTGGCTTCCTGTTATGGGAGTCACGTGACCGGAAGTGGGACGGCACAGGGATACGTTTAAAAGACGCTGACAGGTAGGCACTCCTTGCTGACAGCCAAATTGGATTATACATATCCTGGGGTCAGACCTTGACTCTGACTGGTATCACCCACTGGTGAACTTGTATTCTAGTTAAGAGGGTTGCAGTGGCCATTCAAAGGTGTTGAGTCCGACTGACTATCCACCTGTGATTACATTGAATGACCTCCAGCAAACTCTCCCTCTATCATCTCATTTTGTAATGCAAGCCCCATCCATAGTCTTGACATTACTTAAATTTATCTCCCCTGAAGAGTTCACTGAATGAAACGTGACACGTCGGGAGTGTCCACTTAGAGTTTACTAGGGATTCCGCCACCATAGGGAAAGGTATCCGGACGGGGACGCCCCTTGCGGGGCAAGTACCTCGTATAGATAGGTAGGGCGTACTAGCCCCTGTCCCTTATATAGGGTTTTCTAGGGCCATTGCCTTGTGACTTCCAACTACACAAGGGCTATTACGCTTGGCACTATCCAGCATGGTGACCTACCAATAAAGTCCATCATCGACTTCAGCAACGCCTGAGAGAACTCCTGGTCCACCTCCACAACTGGGTGAGAACGTTCCTGTTTGCTTATTGGTTTTATTCACCATACTGTGCATGTCCAGTCTAGGCCCTTTGGGCTGTCTCATATTTGTTTGTTATAGAGGTCTATCCTCTAGCGTCTATTAATTTTAGAAGCATTTATATTAAATGTTAAGTTTTACCCCTTTGTCCCTTAGGGGATCAGTACAATTTGTCAGTCCCTATTGACAATGAATGGGGACAAAACGGAAGCGTTTTTTCCCGGTATTGAGCCCCTATGGCGGAACTCAATACCGGAAAACTTAAACGCTAGTGTGAAAGTAGCCTTAGCTTGACCTGTAAACTGAAGATTATCTGCTACCATCGCTGGCTCTCCGTTCCTTCTCCTACCGGCTGGGCTCCCTCGCTTTAAACATCCGGTTTGATATCACCTGCAGCCAATCACTGGCTGTGGCAGTGACCGAATCCTTTTGTGTCATGTGACCATTTGTTATGACGTAAGGTGAACCTGTCACCGTTGTGGCCATTGATTGGCTGCAGGTGATGTCAAGCCGGATGTTTACAGCCACGGAGCCCAGTGGAGCATCACAGGCCGGGAGGAGAAGGAGCGGGGAGCCAACCCCAGGAAGCAAGTGAGTAATGTTCCCTTCAGGTCCGACCAAATTCCCCCCCCCCCCCCCCCCCCCCCATGCTTGCACAACCCCTTCAAGGATTGGACTGTTGGAATTCAACTATCCAATCCTTTTGTTCTTGGACAGATAAATCAGCATTTCTCCCCCTCTTCCTACTGAGAACACATGCTTGGCCAAATCGATCATGTATACAGTATGTATAACGGAATCAGGGAACATTCGACTGACAGATGTCATATTTATTGCTGGCCTAAGAGAATTCATCCAGTAAGCTGACAGCAAGTCCTTGTCCCACAATGCACGGTAAGTGTCGATGGTAAACAATGTTTTCTTTTTCACTTTTCTGTTTTATCCAATAAAATAATTATGCCGACAACAAAAAAAATATTGGGTCATTAGATTAGCCAAGTTTTATTAGTCTCAACCAGTTTGGGCTGAAGGACGTCTCCATATCTGAAAATGTGGTTGGGCAGGTTTTAATCTTTTTGATCAAATTGATTTTCAAGAATAAAATTGATATAAGTATTCCCCCGATATGTTGGAGATGTCACAAGGCAGTTGGCACACTATCTCACATATGGTGGTCGTGCGAAGGCATTTCTCCTTTCTGGTCCGAGCTTGGTGGACTTCTCCAACAGATCATTCCTCCGGGTCCCAAGCTCTCTCCTTCTCTGGTTCTCCTTAATGTTCCCTCATCGGATTCTTCCCTCCACAAGCACTCTTTATTAGCCCATTTACTGGCTGCGGCCAAATTACTGGTTCCTTTGAATTGGCTGTCCGACAGAGCCCCTTCCATTGCTGACTGGATACTTAGAGCAAACGAGATCTGTAGGTTTGAAGAATTGTCAAGCTGGGAGACTCTCTCACATGATAAATTCCTGGTGACATGGGGCCCCTGGATGGACTGGTGTCGGTCGAGATCTGGTTGAGATCACCTTGTATTAATGCCTTCTGTATGCTGTTTACCTCTGTATTGTTTATTTCCATATTTAGGAGCCAACAATTATTGCCGTTATTTATGCCTCCTGGTTAGTCACCAATGAGCTTGCACTTTCCATTGTATGTACTTAGTGCTTTAAGGTCCCTGAGCCTTACCTAGTAGTTGTTATGCTGCCTCTCCTGACATATGGCCTATCAGAAAGCCTGTTCCTATGTATGTTGTCCAACAGACACATTTTTCCATGTATGCGTTGCAATTTGTACGCTTCCTCGATCTTTGGGCTTGTTGCCCCTCTGTTATTGTTACATCTCAATATGCTGGCAATAATAATAAAATAAAGATATGATTAAAAAAAAAATGATTTTCAAGAGGCAAAGTTACCTTTATTCATGATCAAAATGATTATTGCTTCTAAATGCACAAAAAAAAGTGAATGGGTGCAGTGCTGCAGTAACCAGCTCTGTCCACTACACAACGGGTGGCGCTGTGTAGTTTAGGTGCTGGAGCTACTGCAGAACAGCACATTGGCTGGGGTGTGAGGTGTTGAACTCCTGGTGATCAGAAAGCGATTTCCTATCCTGAGGATACACCATCAATAGCAAAGGAATAGACAATCCCTTTAAAGACATGATGATGTTTTCACTACCTGGCCCTGTCAATCAAAGTGCAGAGGGCACAACACTTGCAGAGAGAGCCTCTAGGTGTAACGGCAAGGCACCCATCGATTCTAGAGGTTCATTTGCATAGATTAAAACTTAATTCTTCTCAGCAACACGGACACATATGAACATGGGACCAACACAGGTGTCTTCAGCTGCCAAGTGCACATGTAACAGATCAGCCAGTGTCATAGGTGCAAATCTGCTGACTGATGCCCTTTAAACTTAAAGCAAATCTGTCAGCTTGAATAAATCAAAATTGAGGAGCAGCATATTACAAAGCAGGAGGAGCTGTGCAATTTTATGAATAGTATTGTAGGAAAATTCAGTAAAACCTGTATTTTATTCATTTATATCTCTGCTCATAAGTGCAACGGACGGCCTTAATCAATGATGAACAACCTTTCCCATAAAGAAGGCATGCAATGAGAGGTGTTAGGCTTCTTTCACACTAGCATTAGGCTTGTCCAGCAGGCTGTTCCCCTGCCGGATCTGAACTAACGTTTACACACGTGTGCTGCCAGAACAGCCTGCAGGACAAGCCTAACGCTAGTGTGAAAGAAGCCTTAGGCCCCTTTCACACGAGCGAGTTTTCCGCGCGGGTGCAATGCGTGACGTGAACGCATTGGACCCTCACTGAATCCGGACCCATTCATTTCTATGGGGCTGTGCACACGAGCAGTGATTTTCACGCATCACTTGTGCGTTGCGTGAAAATCCCAGCATGTTCTATATTCTCTGCTTTTCACGCAACGCAGGCCCCATAGAAGCGAATGGGGCTGCGTGAAAATCGCAAGCATCCGCAAGCAAGTGCGGATGCGGTGCGATTTTCACGCATGGTTGCTAGGAGATGATCAGGTTGGGGACCCGATCATTATTATTTTCCCTTATAACATGGTTATAAGGGAAAATAATAGCATTCTTAATACAGAATGCATAGTAAAATAGGGCTGGAGGGGTTAAAAAAAAAAAAATAATAATATAACTCCCCTTAATCCACTTGATCGTACAGCCCGGCTTCTCTTCTGTCTTCTTCTTTGCTGTACACAGGAAAAAGACCTTTGATGACATCACTGCGCTCCTCACATGGTCCGTCACATGATCCATCACCATGGTAAAAGATCATGTGATGAGCGCAGTGATGTCATCAAAGGTCCTATTCCTCAAAGAAAAAGACAGAAGAGAAGCCGGCTGCGCGAACAAGTGGATTAAAGGGATTTTGTCATCAGAAATGAGCCCTATAAGCTAAACATCTGGCGATGTCCCTTGTAAAACACTGAATCCTAAAGAGAGTTTATCAAATGCCCCTGTGGCTCTATATTCATAAAAAAGCGGTTTATATCACCTGTCAATCACTTCAAAATGTGTCCAAGGGGACGTCTCATGGTGAAAGGTGCCCGGCTGCAGCCATCTCGTTTAGGTGCCCAGCGCCGCCTTCTGAGCTGAAATCGCCGCCCTCCCTTTCATTCGATCCGCCTACCTCAGGTGACTAACCTTCCTTGTGCCCAGCCACGCCCGCCTGTGAAGGTGCCCAGCACCGCCTATGTCTCCTCCTTTCATCAACGATAGATAGCCGTAATCTCGCGATGCGCGAGCTTGCGCATGCGCAGTGCCGGTATAGTGTTCCTTCCCTGTTCTGGCATCAGCCTCAGGGAAAGAACTGCGCATCGCGAGATTATGGCTATCTATCGTTGATGAAAGGAGGAGACATAGGCGGTGCTGGGCTCCTTCACAGGCGGGCGTGGCTGGGCACAAGGAAGGTTAGTCACCTGAGGTAGGCGGATCGAATGAAAGGGAGGGCGGCGATTTCAGCTCAGAAGGTGGCGCTGGGCACCTAAACGAGATGGCTGCAGCCGGGCACCTTTCACCATGAGACGTCCCCTTGGACACATTTTGAAGTGATTGACAGGTGATATAAACCGCTTTTTTAGGAATATAGAGCCACAGGGGCATTTGATAAACTCACTTTAGGATTCAGTGTTTTACAAGGGACATCGCCAGATGTTTAGCTTATAGGGCTCATTTCTGATGACAGAATCCCTTTAAGGTGAGTTAAATTATTATTATTTTTTTTTAACCCCTCCAGCCCTATTGTACTATGCATTCTGTATTCAGAATGCTATTATTTTCCCTTATAACCATGTTCTAAGGGGAAATAATAACATCTACACAACACCGAACCCAAACCTGAACTTCTGTGAAGAAGTTCGGGTCTGGGTACCACATTCAGTTTTGTATCATGCGCGTGCAAAACGTATTGCACCCACGCGATAAAAACTGAACGGAATGCAATCGCAGTCAAAACTGACTGCAATTGCGTACCTACTCGCGCGGGTTTGCCGCAACGCATCCGGACCTTATCCGTACACGCTCGTCTGCAAGGGGCCTTAAATAAATAAAATGCTAATTATATTGAATCCTTCCTGCAAAACTATATAACAACCTGCTCAGCTCCTCCTGCTCTCTGACATGATCAATGTGACAGGTTCCCTTTAAGCCAATCATTCTGATGAGATGCTTATGGAAAAAGAATATGCTGCTGTGAGACACCTGTTTCTCTTTTTTAGGTGCTTTTCTCCGAGGACAACAAAAAAAAATCAAGCACTTTGGTACAATACTAATTCTTTTTTCCTTTACTGTTGGGCTGTCCTAACACACATTAGATTGTCATACCCCATACACTTTACATTGCAGTGAAATAAGCAGTTTTGAATGAGTGGTTAGATCATATACAGAGGTATGGAGCTACATTGCTGGCTGTTTTCATGTATATGAACGGTTAAAGCAACACAATGACTTTATATCAGTATAAAACTTTTTACTCAACAATTTTATGACAGTTTAAATGTCCTAAAATTGAAAGCTTGTCTGCCTAGTTGGTTCCATTTATATAATGTAAGCCAAAATGTACTGATCTGTCGCACAATGGACACCCATGATCTTTCATGATAACCAGACAGGCTCAACATTAATCGCTTAGGGCTCTTTCACACCTGCGTTCTTTTCTTCCGGCATAGAGTTCCGTCGTCGGGGCTCTATGCCGGAAGAATCCTGATCAGTTTTATCCTAATGCATTCTGAATGGAGAGTAATCCGTTCAGGATGCATCAGGATGTCTTCAGTTCCGGTACGGAACGTTTGTTGGCCGGAGAAAATACCGCAGCATGCTGCGCTTTTTGCTCCGGCCAAAAATCCGGAACACTTGCCGCAAGGCCGGATCCGGAATTAATGCCCATTGGAAGGCATTGATCCGGATCCGGCCTTAAGCTAAACGTCGTTTCGGCGCATTGCCGGAGCCGACATTTAGCTTTTTCAGAGTGGTTACCATGGCTGCCGGGACGCTAAAGTCCTGGCAGCCATGGTAAAGTGTAGTGGGGAGCGGGGAGCGGGGAGCAGTGTACTTACCGTCCGTGCGGCTCCCCGGGCGCTCCAGAGTGACGTCAGGGCGCCCCAAGCGCATGGATCACGTGATCGCATGGATCACGTCATCCATGCGCATGGGGCGCTCTGACGTCATTCTGGAGCGCCCCGGGAGCCGCACGGACTGTAAGTATACCGCTCCCCCGCTCCCCGCTCCTACTATGGCAACCAGGACTTTAATAGCGTCCTGGGTGCCATAGTAACACTGAAAGCATTTGGAAGACGGTTCCGTCTTCAAATGCTTTCAGTACACTTGCGTTTTTCCGGATCCGGAGTGTAATTCCGGCAAGTGGAGTACATGCCGGATCCGGACAACGCAAGTGTGAAAGAGCCCTTAGGCTGCTTTCACATTAGCGTTTTTCTTTTCCGGCATAGAGTTTCGTCACAGGGGCTCTATACCGGAAAAGAACTGATCAGGCATATCCCCATGCATTCTGAATGGAGAGTAATCTGTTCAGGATGCATCAGGGTGTCTTCAGTTCAGTAATATTGACTGATCAGGCAAAAGAGCAAACCGTAGCATGCTACGGTTTTATCTCGGGCAAAAAAAACTGAAGACTTGCCTGAATGCCGAATCCGGCATTTTTTTCCATAGGAATGTATTAGTGCCGGGTCCGGCATTCAAAATACCGGAGTGCCGGATCCGTCCTTCCGGTCTGCGCATGCACAGACCTTTAAAAATGTTTAAAAAATTAATACCGGATCCGTTTTGCCTGATGACACCCGAAAAACAGATCCGGTATTGCAATGCATTTTTCTGACTGATCAGGCATTTTTCAGACGGATCAGAATCCTGATCAGTCTGAAAAATGCCTGATCAGTCAGAAAAAATGACATGCGTTTGCATACAGTTTGCCTGATCAGGCAGGCAGTTCAGGCAACGGAACTGCCTGCCGGAATCAAACAACGCAAGTGTGAAAGTACCCTAAGCACAGATCTATTAAATTTAAAGAGGTTTTACAACTGTCCTCAGGCCATAACTACCTGATTGGAGGGGGTCCGACACCCTGCACTTTTGCCAATCATCTGTTCTGTAGTAGCTCCGGCACCAGAACTACACAGTTCCATCCGTTATGCAGTGGATGGAGTTGTTAGTGCAGCATTGCTCCCACTGAAGTGAATGGGAACAGTGCTGCAGTAATTAGCTCCGTCCACTACACAATGGACAGGGCTGTGATTACTTTTGATTTAATGATGAATATTACTAGCAGCTGTGGGGTACTTCAATGGGGTCCTCCGTAGCTGCAAGTTTTGCAAACATTTTTATGACGGCATTTGTAAACCAATATGTGTTTGATAATAGAAAACTTGGGAAGACATCCATGTGGCTTCGCTACGTGGATGATATTTTCCTATTATGGGAAGATACTGAGCAGACATTGCTGGAGTTTATAGAGTATCTGAATTCCTGTCATGAAACGATAAAATTTCTGTTACATTACCATCCTATGACTATACAGTTTCTAGATGTTGAGATTAAGAAAGGTGATGATGGGGAGTTTGTTACTACATTGTTTACTAAACCGACTGATAGAAATAATACCTTAATGTACACACATATTTAAAAACATACCAAAAGGTCAATTCATTAGAGCAAAACACATCACAAAAATAGACTATGAGTATAAAAAACAGAAAAATGCCTTAACTAAAAAATGTGCTATATGTATATAAATACCTATGATCGACATGCCCCTTTAATAAAAAGACCATTTGCAAATATTGGGAACACTATAAGAAATAAGGTGGACTATTTAAAGAAAAACCTTGTTTTTCCTATCGTAGAGGAAAAACTATACGGAATACGTTGATTAAAGGTGATATTAGAGTGAAAAAGAAAAGTAGACAAACGTTTTTAGCTGCTAGAAAGAGGGACCTTCCCATATTTATCCTGTTCAAACTGTAACTCCATCCAAAAAGGCGATTCTATTAATCACCCAAGTCAGGGATATTGGATTCCAATGCGCCATTTTTCTACAAGTTTGACAAAAAATGTCATTTATGGCATTCATTGCCTATGAACTTTATGGGCTCTTTCACACGAGCGGATGCCGTGCGGGTAATCCGCTGCGTGAAAGAGCCAAGCCCCGTTCCGGACAGCAGAGACATGATTGATAATGCTCCGTGCCTCTCTGTGATCTTTTTACTACAAAATCAGGGTGACAACTTTATCTCACTGTGATTTTGTATTTAATGCTCCGTGTCTCTGCTGTCCGGAACGGGGCTTGGCTCTCTTTCACGCAGTGGATTACCCGCACGACACCCGCTCGTGTGAAAGAGCCCTATGGTACATTGGACAAACAAAAAGAGAAATAAGGATACAATTAAATGAACATAAATCCAATATCCGACGATATGTAGAATCTCAGGGTGAAAAAGAAGGAGAAAAAAAGGGAAAGTAAATATAGTAAAACTACATTGTTACAACATTGTTATGAAGTGAAACATAAATGGCATGATTTGAAATGGATGATATTGGATTGTGTGGATGAAGGTACCACTTCAGTAGAGAATAAACTAAAATTATTACAATTTAAAACTAGATGGATTATGAAAATGGATACAATGAAACCAAAGTGGTTGAATGAAATCAGCAATTTTAGTGTATTTTTATGAAATAGTGTCTCGGTAACTGGTTTTAAATGCAATATGAATGTTTTATATATATATATATATATATATATATATATATATATATATATAATGAACACTTTGTGAATATATGCAAATGTCTGATGATGACGATGGAAATAGATTGTATTTAAAGGGAACCTGTCACCGGGATTTTGTGTATAGAGCTGAGGACATGGGTTGCTAGATGGCCGCTAGCACATCTGCAATACCCAGTCCCCATAGCTCTGTGTGCTTTTATTGTGTAAAAAAACCGATTTGATACATATGACAATTAACCTGTAGGGAGTCCTGTCGCTGAGTCATCTCACGTACTGGAATCATCTCAGGTTAATTTGCATATGTATCAAATCTGGTTTTTTACACAATAAAAGCACACGGAGCTATGGGGACTCGGGATTGCGGATGTTCTAGTGGCCATCTAGCAACCCATGTCCTCAGCACTATGCACAAAATCCCAGTGACAGGTTCCCTTTAAAACGCCGGGTTTCATCCCACAAGCACGCATGAGTAAGGGGGCGTGACCCCCGAAACATCGCCCAGCTTGGGATAGCAATCAGTTCAGCGGTCTCAGAATTATGAAGCATTGTAGCTATGATTGTATATAAAGAATAAAGAGATGGAAAAGTGCAAGTCACGCTTCTAAAGAGTGAGTATCATTTATATCTCAAGTATAAGTTTGAATAGGATCGGTACGACCGAACAAAGTTTATATATCTGTGTATTTCTGGCACTGGAGCTCTGGATCGGCAAAGGTGCAGAGTGTCGGACCACCACAGATCAGATAGTGATGGCCTATCCTGAGGATAGGCTATCCCTTGGACAATCTCTTTCATTTTCAGTAAATGTAATTTTACAAGCTTCAACATGACATTTGGCTTTAATAATTATAAGTCTTTATTTATGTGACGTATAGTTTATAGAAATTATAATCTTTGTTTGTCCATATGAATAGTGTCCGTTTCAGTTGCCGAAATAACTAGAACATATAATGGAGTATTTCTGCATGTGAAATTCAACATTTAGGGCTCAGTTTTTGCGGTCTGAAAATCGTGGATCCGCAAAGCACAGATCCCGGCCGAGTGCTTGCTGCCTTGTTTTTTTTTTCTCTTGCCGAAAAGTCCTATGCTTGTCTGCAAAACAGACAAGAATAGGGCATGTTCTATTTTTCCGCGGAACGGACTTACAAATGCATCTTTTGCTGCCCCATTGAGATGAATGGGTGGCCATCCGATTTGCAAAAACGCATATCGGATGTGGACTAAAACTACGACGGTGTGCAAGAGCCCTAAAGCAGATATTTTCATAGTATACGTAGGTTTTGGGTTGGAAAACTTGATTTATAGTAAAATAGACAAACAGCTTCATATCATCCAGTGTAACATGTTTTCAGTACCGTTATAATATCCATTGTCCCCTGCAGTACCAGTACAATATCCATTGTAACATGTTTATAGCTTGTAACACGTACTTTACAAGCCAGTTCAAGGAAAATTATCAAGTCATTGGACACTATGACGCTGTGGGTAAAATCGGCACATGTTCTCCCCTATCGCAGTGCTCCTTTTTCCATTTTTTGGACCGATGCCCTTGCTATTTGGTCGGTATTCCACCGAAGTCACTAAGTAAGAATAACAAGCAGGTACATCAGGACAACATTCAATGGAGCCACTAAAGTCTTAATCAGTCCTAGTTGGTTGTGAGAGGCCGTGGAAGTTCAACCTATTTATACCGTGACTTGCTGTATTATGCTGTTAGGCTGTAGGCCATTGTTCAAGTTATGTGCAAGTTGTGGTGGCTGGTACAAAGAGCTTGGCATGTCTGCATGTGGCAGAGAGTCACAAAGTGGATTAGGGCTGGCGGAACTTGAATCACTTTGCAGAGAGCCTGTTCCATCAAACTGATTCATCTTCTTCTTGTAGAGTTTTCTCTCCTTGGCTCTGCGGTTCTGGAACCAGATTTTTATCTGCAAGAATTGTAAGATTATTAGTTAAGCACTAATTGGTCATACACAAAAAATGTTTAGTGCGACTACGACGTGGAACCAGTTGTCCCTGTAGAACTGTTTTGGTGCTTCAGTGCAATATGCATTTGTATTCTTCTTGTAGTTCTACTGATATAAAAGTCACCGCGATGCTCAAAATGATTCCAAGTGGTTAAAAACCAATAAAGGGGTTGTCCACTTTCTGGCTATTTGTGACCAATGTGTATTATATTAATATAGCCATTGTTGATATTCTGTGTCGTTTGCTGTATTTCAGAAGCCATGTCCTCTTGTTAGGTAAATCTTCTGTGCTGTCCACACAGAGGTCATGTCCATAAGATGGCTGCTGATGGAGGGTCACGTGACCAGGCAAATCACCTCCATGGGATGTTTTCTCTATTCAGACACACTGCACCTGCACTAAACTCCCATCATTTCAAGAACAGATGGCAGGTGCAGTGAATTTGAACATAGGAGACCTCACATTTATTTATTTATTTTATGCACTTATATAGCGCTACTATAGTCCGCAGCGCTTTACAGACATTAGCATCGCACTGTCCCCAATGGGGCTCACAATCTAAGTTCCCTATCAGTATGTCTACATGAAGGTGATTTGTCTGATCACATGACCCTCCATCAGCAGCCATTTTATGGACAGCACAAAAGACTTGGCAAACAAGGGGGCATACCTTTATGAAATATAGAAAATGGCATAGAGTTGTAAAAAAAGACTATATTAGTAAGTGCGATATAATCATCTTACAAACACATTGGTCAACAGTAACTAAAAGGTGGCCAACCCCTTTAACTGTCATGTTAAAGAATTATCTATATGGCGGATAAAGTAGAGAGTGGCTATAAAGAGCCTCTCTCACTCTGGAGGACCCCAAAGATTCAGGCATGACATGGACATTTAATTAATTTCAGTTGTTACAGTGCAATGCCTTGTCTCCCCTGTGGTGGCGCTGCAGGAATAGTGAACACTTGCTGCCACCCAGATTACAGGGAATTAGTAACTCAGAGATCGGTGACATCTATCTAAATCCTGTCTTATCATGAATATAGATCCGGAGGAGCAGAGAAGATTAATATATAGTTTTGTTGGGAAAGATTCAGTATAACGTATATTTTATTAATTGAAATCCTTGCTTAGGAGTCGAGTGGACGGTCCAACTATCTCTTCAGGCACAGTCTTAATGGCCTATTAGAACGCATTGTTATCGGGAATAATTCGTAGGAATGCTGATTCTTGATAACTGATTCGTATAATCAAGCAGCCAATGAGACATACTGATATCTTTTCCAAATGCTTGTTCATCAGCTGATTAGGATGAACGATGCCCGATTATCAGCAGCACATTTTCCTGTGAAATCAGGGTTGTGCTGCCGATAATGAATAGAAGAGAACGAGGGTGGAATGACCGTGGGAGCAATCGTTCCACCAACATTCTGTTTCAGCATTGGACTGTCCCAACAGAGTAACAGAAGATCCTTTGGTGGTACCAGACTCTGAGACCATAGTGGGCCCCAAAGGTCCAGAGAGAAAAAAAGAGCTGCTTTTGGAGACAATATATTGTCATGAGAGTCTATTTCTTTAAATCAAAACCTGTTAGACTACATTGATGATATAGGGGTTGGGCCTCAAGAACAATTTCCTCTGGTGGGACGAAGGAACCCCAGTCCGGTTTGCATCTGCCTGTGTTCCCATCCTTTGGTGCTCGCCGTGCCTGACCATCGGGCAGTGTAATTCCACCCGTACAGACATTGCAGATACTCGCTGAGTAGGACCACCCATTTGACTCCTAAGCACTGAAAAAGCAAGAATTTTAATGAATAAATTACAAGTTATACTGAATCTTCTCCCACAAAACTACATGTAAATCTGCTCAGCTCCTACTTCTCTGTAAGATGCCGCCTGTGGATCGACTCCATGTTCAACATGGCAGTTTCCCTTTAAGGTTAGGTGAAGGATAATTTAAAAGTCACTTCATAATCTTTACCTGTCTCTCAGAAAGACCTAAGCTAGTGGCCAGTTCAGTTTTCCGTCGGATTGTGATGTATCTATTGTAATGAAACTCTTTCTCCAGCTCCAGTCTCTGGTGATCAGTGTACACAACCCGATATTTTTCCTTGGTTCTTGTCTTGCCTACATGAAAGTAAGTAAAATGAATTAATATTCCTATAATTAACATCCATCTGAAAATAATGCATAAGCAAAGTTTTTCCCAGAAGCATCTGAAGGCCTACGTACAGTATGTAGGTATGTCAAGAATGAGAAGTAGCAAAACCAGATTAGCAAGTTGATGCTTTCTATAAAGTAAAAACATTTCTATGCATGGTGCCGTACTGCATTGGTTTGTACTTTGAAATATAAGGAAGATTTAAGTCTTGGATAGAACATGCCTCCAGGTGAGTTGTACATTACTGAGACAGGATGTGAACAACTCAAGGAGGAAAAAAAGCAAAGGAACAAAAGCCAAACACAACTGTGAAGATAACAAACAAATACAACACAGCCTAAGTGTGCTATTGCCTTTGATCCTTCCTAATTTTCTTTGAAGTTAGTTTGGAATCATACAGAGGAACAAAGATGCCCTAAATTGGTTCTCTAAATGCTATTGAGGTGCTAATTTTAAGCTGATAGCAGACAAAGGAGCTACAAGGTGATCTTATCCTTTCTGACAAGCCAGAGCCGTAAACTGGTTGTCAGACTCCCTTTCATGTTAGGGAAAGTACAGTACAATACTTGCATGGAAAAGTGAACTTAGATATTTTCCTCATACCTGGAGGTGGCCGTAGACAGAGCTTCAGCCATAAATCAAAACCCCAAACCAAATGCATATATGCTTTCATTACCTATCCACCAGATAGGTGATAAGCAGTGTGCCAAGGACCCACTAGTAACATTTATTTTGGGCGCCCACTATATGGATGCATATAATATTACCTCCTCTCACAGTAGCAGACAGCAACAAGGCACTACAAGATGATTGGTTATGGGGGTCCCTGCAGCGACTTTGAGAAGAGGTTACTGGCTGGTGACCTCTGTACCTACAAGTCATCTGAGCTTATATATATATATATATATATATATATATATATATACAGTACAGACCAAAAGTTTGGACACACCTTCTCATTCAAAGAGTTTTCTTTATTTTCATGACTATGAAAATTGTAGATTCACACTGAAGGCATCAAAACTATGAATTAACACATGTGGAATTATATACATAACAAACAAGTGTGAAGCAACTGAAAATATGTCATATTCTAGGTTCTTCAAAGTAGCCACCTTTTGCTTTGATTACTGCTTTGCACACTCTTGGCATTCTCTTGATGAGCTTCAAGAGGTAGTCCCCTGAAATGGTTTTCACTTCACAGGTGTGCCCTGTCAGGTTTAATAAGTGGGATTTCTTGCCTTATAAATGGGGTTGGGACCATCAGTGGCGTTGAGGAGAAGTCAGGTGGATACACAGCTGATAGTCCTACTGAATAGACTGTTAGAATTTGTATTATGGCAAGAAAAAAGCAGCTAAGTAAAGAAAAACCAGTGGCCATCATTACTTTAAGAAATTAAGGTCAGTCAGTCAGCCGAAAAATTGGGAAAACTTTGAAAGTAAGGGCTATTTGACCATTAAGGAGAGTGATGGGGTGCTGCGCCAGATGACCTGGCCTCCACAGTCACCGGACCTGAACCCAATCGAGATGGTTTGGGGTGAGCTGGACCGCAGACTGAAGGCAAAAGGGCCAACAAGTGCTAAGCATCTCTGGGAACTCCTTCAAGACTGTTGGAAGACCATTTCAGGGGACTACCTCTTGAAGCTTATCAAGAGAATGCCAAGAGTGTGCAAAGCAGTAATCAAAGCAAAAGGTGGCTACTTTGAAGAACCTAGAATATGACATATTTTCAGTTGTTTCACACTTGTTTGTTATGTATATAATTCCACATGTGTTAATTCATAGTTTTGATGCCTTCATAGTCATGAAAATAAAGAAAACTCTTTGAATGAGAAGGTGTGTCCAAACTTTTGGTCTGTACTGTATATATATATATATATATATATATATATATATATATAAATAGTGCAGTAGGTCTAATGTGTTATGTGTGACTTGTGCAGGGGTGGGAGACTAGGGGCCCACCTTGCTCAAGGGCCCCCCGGGGCATTCACCTGTACCCCTGTGGGCCAGTCCGAGCCTGGTGATAAGTGTCTGATTGCTGGGGACCCCATGACTGGGATCTCCACTGATCATGATAATGGGGGCCCATGTCCTGTGTTCCACCTCACTGTGCAAATGCTTTGAAGATGATTTTGGATAGAGCTTGACCATGCGCATTGCCCCTGCATCAGTCTTGAACAGAGCGGCAGGGTTTTTGAGTGAGGAGTAAGGGGAGCGAGGGACCCACCCATTCTCATGTTCTCATGATCATCAGGGGTCCCAGAGATGGAGCCCCCAGTAATCAGACACTTATCATGTATCCGGGATTAAAGCTCCTACTCCTGCAATCTAGCAGGAGCAGGTCAGGTTCCTGGTGATCAGTGACAGGCGGGGCCCCAGAGAGTAAGATAGAAGGTTTATTACCACTTCGGCCTTCCCCTCTGCTTGGTGCATAGCTCTCAATGAGCTCTATGCAGTGAATAGAGTTAGGGGCTATACTGTTGGACCCAGTCATTATGTGAGGAGGCACAGGAGAGCTGCAAAATCTTAGCAGACCGTGATCAGCTCTCCCTGTGTACAATATAAAAAATATAATAAAAAAATAAAAAAAAGATTTTTACATTGTTTGCAGTTTTCCAAAAAAAAAAAAAAAAAAAAAGATTCTCTACAAAAACATTAATAAAAAGCCCTGGGTGTCATGTAAAAACATTGCAAAATGATTTGGCAGTCCAACAAATAAAAAAGTTAGGACAGTTAAACCATCATGTGTGCTAAATCACCCCAAAATTGTCTGGTCATTAAAGGAGTCGTGCAACTTTGTGGGGGTTTTCGCAACCGCTTCCTCTTGGGCAGACTTGCGAAGGGAAGCCTACTACCTGGTTCATGGCTCCTCGCTCCTTTTCTCCCCGGCCTCAGCTGCTTCATTGCACTTCCAGGATGTCAACATTCATTTTGATGTTGCTGCAGCTAATCTCTGGCCGCAAGCAGCAACCTGCGACTCTAGCATCATGTCAAATGGCCACGTGACGCAAGGGGAGCTGGTCACTGGTGCCGCCAGCGACTGGTTGCTGCAGTGTCAAAACGGAAGCTTCCAACTTGAGGGTGCAGCGACGCAGCCGAAGCTGGGATAGAAGGAGTGGGGTGCCAGCACCATGAAGCAGGTCTGCCCAAGAGGACAAGGCCTTTTCAGGACTGATGGGTTAAGGTTTCCAACACTCGTTGAGCAGACAGCTATTCTTCCTGACTCCACCATATACTGGACATGCATGCTTGGCTGAGTGTGCAGGTATTTTCACTGGAGAGAGTGGAATAAGCTGATACCAGACTTCTCTAATGGCAGTGGCCAGTCTTTTACAAGAACAAAGAAATGTGTACATTGGAATCCAACAAGCCCTATCTTTCTTTACTCCAACATCTGCCATTGCGGGAGAGTCTGAACACCCCCCTACTCATTAGAGAAGGAGTACCTGCCGTTAGAGCCTGCCAGGAATTTTCAGGAGAATGGTAGGAGAAGCAGCCATGGAAGCAGCTCGTCCACGTTGTTAGGCAATCAGATAATAAAATGCAACGTGAATGATTAAATTCTACCCCAAGGATTAAAGTTCAGTGAAATCTATCAGACGCCAATCCATTAGATTGTTGGTACATTCGTTTGTTGGTGTTAAGGCCGCCATACACATTACAGTAATGCCAGCCGACAATCTAATGTGTATGGGGAGATTGACTCTCCCCAAACAGAGGACGTTAGGGGACAGAAGGATCAGCCACCTTGAATTTGTTCAATGTGAGAAATCTGGCCGTGGCTTTCTCCTCTCTCCTCCTCTTGCTTAGCTGAACTGAGTGTGTACATGTATGGGGTAATCAGAAGAGATAGCTGTCGCCTGCACCGGCACTTGGCCAACAAATATTGAAGGTGTATGGGCATCCTTAGGGTTCTATTACACGGAAAAGGTGTCAGCAGTCACCCCATCAACGAACAAACGAATATTCATTGGGTGATTGTGTTGTTCGGGCGGCACAGAAAATCATTGTTCCTGTGCAGAATATGGCGCTGTCTAAACAAAGACCTGCTGCACAGGAATAATCATTTCCTATGGGGACACGCAATGATTGTATCAATCGCTTGTCCCCATACAGTGGAGATGATAGCTGCAGCCCTTATCCCTCATCATTGCACTTTTTTTGCCTTCCTCTGGATCAACTTGCAGGATAACAGGCCGAACTGGATGGACAAATGTCTTTTTTCGGCCTTATATACTATGTTACTATGTTATGATCTGACGGTGATCGGGAGCAATAATCTGACAAATCACCGGACCCTGTAGAAAGACCCACACAGGATTGGATATTTTTGGAGCAGTAAATTAACCCACCATACGTTGGGTTGTCTGGCCCGAATCTCAGTACTTTTTTCCATAACCTCAACATGTCCTAGCACCTAGCATGACATATGAAAAGTGGATGTCTAGCCCGGAGAATCTGGTTCATGTAAAGATGAACCCATAAGCAAACAGATTTCTAATACCTTACGAATAAAATAAGAAGCGGAAGTCAATCCAATCAGTGCATTGCCCAATTAGCATTTTCAGTGTACAGCTCTAAAACATATATATCTGTTATTAAAGCAACGCAAGCATTTGCAGACAGAGGCGGTGTATTCATACTTTGTCTTTTTCCGAATGATTTGTCTCTTTCCTGTGAACACTATTTTTACAGAATGCCCATTCACCCCATGTTTATTTATTGCACCTTCACAAAAATTCCTTTTGTATCATGCACAAAAACAAAAGACTTTTGGTGCCCTCTTTGTATAGTAGTGTCCATTGTAGAGTAAGGGCCAACGCATTTATGTCCACATCTTCCCATGCTCAACCCCCAACTTTATGACTTTGCCAGCTGTATTTATCTATAGGTACCATCTGATGCTAAGAAGGTACAAAGAGAATCCAGAAACAGTTCAAACTAAGGGAAGAATGAGAATATGTTGCAAAAATTATGTGTGTGTGTGTATATATATATATATATATATACACATTTTTTTAAGTCAGCGCTTTAGTATGATCCTCGCTATAAAAGTCTTCCAAGGGCAATAAAAACCTGTGGTGTCTTTTATTTGCTGTGAAAATCAGCACCCTTTCCGGCAGTATAACCTCAGGAGAAAGGGGGATATGGGAAGACAAAATTGCATATCAAAGAAAAAAGGGACAGAAGTGTGAAAAAGCCTAGCTACCTCAATATGACAGATAGTCCTTAAACCATGGACAATGTGACCACAAAACCACAGACCTCACAATGAGTTTACAAATACTGTCATTAACATGTAAAGAAGAAGCAGGCTTTCTGTCTGCTGTCCGGTCCAGCATATGCAGAAGGTATACCCCCAGAGTCCGTTCTGTATATGGATCCTAGCAAAGTGCACATTTCATTGTATTTATCACACATGTTGTTAAGTGATACCTGACTTAATAGGTCAGAGCATATTTCAGATCTTCTCTATGAGGGGTGTAGCTCTCATTAAAATCTCATTTAGACGGGGCAATTATAGCGATTATAAAGAGTGCTCGTAAGGATAATTCATTGCCTTCATAGCTAATAATTCATGACCTTTTTTATTGTACTGTCAATTACTTCTACTAGACTAATAGATCTTATTAAGGTCGCATTCAGACAGGGTGGATTTATGGTGGATTTTAAATGTATATTTTAAAATCTGCTACTAAGTACAATAAAATGGAAATAAATTTCGTTTTACAAAATTCCTTCAGGCTGGGCAGATAAGTTTAAAATCTACAGCACGGCCTATATGCATCTCTTGTGGATTTTTGGTATGGATTTGTAAGGAATTAACATTACATCCTGAAATTACTGTGTTTAGTGAATTAAGCCCCTTAAGGCTGCACAACACTCATAGATCATGTCCCCATGTAAACATATCCACCGTTCAGCCGACAGATGAGAAAACACTTGTTTGCCATTTATCATATTATTTTTGCAGGGGATATGCTGCTGACAACATACACATGTATTGGAATGAATGATCGTAATGGCGATCATTCATTCATCTACAGTAGGATGATTGCAACAATAAACTGTATTAAACTAGTGCAGATCGACTTGCTATCTTGTTGATCGACACTCGTTTACCAGCTGGTAATCTGCCCACTGAAGGGAACCTGTGAAGGCTACTTTCACGCTTGCGTTGTTAATTCCGGTATTGAGATCCGGCAGAGGATGGATCAGTTTTGATTTTGCGCATCAGGATGCATCCGTTTTGTTAGGATGCAGTTGTGTGAAATCAAATGAAAAAAAAAACAATCCGTTACTAAATACATTGAAAGTAAATGGGTGAGGGATCCGTTTTTTTTAGGCTCCTAAAATAGTTTTCAGTGATGGATACGCTTTTTTTTTCCATTTTTATGACTGGATACAAAACTGGAGCTTGCATCCTGAACGGATCTCTTTCCATTCAGAATGCATGAGGGACTAAACGGAATTTTTTTCCCCCGGTATTGATATTCTCTGCCGGATCTCAACCCTGGAAAACAACAACGCAAGTGTGAAACAGGCCTTGGACATATTTGGTAATCCTCAATTTTAAAGGTGGCCATAGACATAAGATATTTGCACACTTTGAAAATGCTGGTATTATCTATAAGGAAACATTGGCCACGCACATAGCGATTGCTGATGACATAACTTATGTCCTATAGGTAAAAAGTATCAGATAGCATGTTTAACTAATGCTGTATAGCGGCAATACATATCTGATGTCTGCCTTCAGTGCTATGTGAGTTGTCTATGAGCTACATTGTCTGAAATACATATACTAATATTAGATTGCTTGCAATACGTAAAATACGGGTACATAAACCCTCTAAACTAGCAGGTATTTGCTAAGTTATATTAGTTTGACAGTTTTTATAGATTTATTATGCGTGGCACACCCTCCAATAAACACATTTTACTACCCTTTCTCTGGCTGGTGTTAATGGGTTTCCCTACAGTATTTACTTGTGTGATTTAAGGTGTGATTTATAGAGCTTTAAACTCTATGAGAGACATTTGTCAAATCTGGTGCGCCATTTTTTTGGCGTGGAAATGTTGAAAGTGCTGTTGCATGTGGGGTTTTGCACAAAAATTTGCAGCATTTTGTGAGCTGTGCCTTCCCGCACCACTTTCAGAAGTGGAGTGAAAAGTTGGTCGGTATTTCAGAGTACATCACTTTTATGTAACAAAGTACAACTTTTTTGTAACTTTTTAAACTCCACGCCAGTTATCCCCCAGAAGTACTTTCACTGAAATAGGAGCAACAACATTGCACTTTCGCCAAGTTTATTATCACCGTGTGTCATTTTCATAAATTTGGCGCAGGTGCACATAGCAACACAGTCTAAAAACGAACTTCAAATACACCTACAAGGATAAATCCCCCCCCCCCTCTTCCCATATTGCAAGGTTAGATCTCTTAGCTTATATTAGTTTATTAGCTGGGAACTGGGAATGGCATAAGATTCTTTAATTTTCCAGGGTATTATGTAATGTTGAGAAATAAAGTTCACTTTACCTAGATCCTTAGCACTAAATCTAAACATTCACGTTTGGAATCAGAACTGTTAATATAGAAAAGTATGATTTTTTACTTCTGTTAATAATATATTAGCAGTAGCAAGGCATTGAAATTCCCTTTAGTCCTGGAATTTGTAATTCGTTTGTAAGTCATATTTTTTAATAAATCAAAAAACAAATGAATGCTTTCATGCAGTTTTTTTTAGCTGTAAAGATTATTTTATTCCTTACCTGTGGATGTAGATTGCACTGTTTTCCTCATCCATTCATAAGAATTTTGACTGCCAGGGGAAATTGTGACCGTATGGTTTCCCTCTGCGGAATGTAAAATCCCATGTCCGGAAGGATGTGGAGAATTGTAACCAGGAGAATTATAAGGAAATTGGTTTGGTGACAAGTCAGATGGATGGATGTTACTGGTGTTGGATGGTGACGCAGAGTAGGTATTCCAGTCTTCCCGAGGTGATCCATATTGAGATCCCCAAACTCCACAAGATTGTGCCTGGTTATCCATAGCTGGCACTTGGTGATAGGCAACGTAATTGAAATATGGTTGATTGGCCCCATAATTTTGTCCTGTATGGTTGTTAACACTATTCGCTGATTTTGCAGAAAGTGGATACATGCTAACGTCTTTACACCCAGGATGATGGCCACATGTGATATTCATAGCCTGACCAGACCTAGCAATGTCATCATTAGCTGAAGTCCTCCCAAAATGACCCTGGCTTCTCTCACTCCTTTGCTCTATCTATAAATGACCCCTGCAAGCCCTGGAGTCTCCTTCCTACACATGACTAACAATGGTGTGACCAGGTGCTGGCAGTAACAGTTTACTAAGGCGCTGTCTGATGTCAGAGATAGCTGCCTGCCCCCAAATACATTTGCATTCAAATGAAAGGCTGGATATCCCAGTATCATCACCTTGTTGCTACTTTCAGTGCTTCCTTTTTACCCGGAGCCTTAATATAAACTTTCTCACATGTCCTGACCCCTGTCTATTCACTTTACTCGTTTGCTTCACCCCATAATGGTTTGAGCAGTTTTTACATTATTTTTTGCTATTGTCTGAGGCAGGGCAGTTTCTAGGGAAATTTACCAACAGGGCGAACATAAAAAAAGCACCCCCCCCCCCAGATCTCTGCCGTACCCCATTGTAGTTGATGGGGGCGGCGGGCATTCAGTGTGCATCCAGCAGTGGCGGATCCAGTGAATTCCTGCAGGCTGTTCTTGCTGGAACAAGCTGCCAGAATCACTAACGCAGTTGTGAAAGTAGCCTAATACATGCGCCCCATACCTCTTACATCCAGTGACGTCTCCTTTGATGTTAGATGTTCTCTTTCTTTATCTTCTCCAATTCAGACCAGACCGCCATGATATTTTCTTTCAGCCATCTCTTCTCTCTGCAGAGTTTGACAGACATTTTAGTTTCCTACTTTTCCATCACCTTTTCCATAAACTGATAAACCCCTGAAAATACTAGTTACACACAGATAGCGCCCCCTTCAATAATTATTGGAACACAATGCTCTAAAAAATAACTGCACCCAGCAAATAGTGTCCCTGACACTAACAGTGTAACCATAATGTCCCCCAAAAATAATTGAGCTAAGCTGATGCTGTGCCAGGGTGCCCCCCACAGTAATAGTGCTCCCCAAATCCCAAATAGAAATAATTCTGTGCCAGAGTGCACTTAGTAGTAATAGTGCTCCTACAGTGCCCCCAACAGTAATTGTGTCTCTACAGTAATAATGCTCCCATACTCCCCAGTTGTAATAAAGCCACCATAATGCCCCTGGTAGTAATAATTCTCTTTATAATGTGTGACAGTAGAAAAAATGCCCCTTATAATGTGCGACAGTACAAAAATTGCCCCGTTGTGTGTCAGTAAAAAAAATCTCTTAGTGTCCCCAGAATGCCCTCATGTGTTCCAATGACCGTACTGTGTGCCACTAGAAAAACACTTAGTGCCCCCAATTGAGCTTAGGTGCCCAAAGTGCCCCTATAATTTGTGCCAGTATAAAATACTCCTATATAGTGCCCCCAGAAGATGTCCCATAGTGCTCCTCCCTGTCCTCCATAATGTGCCAGTATAAAATGCCCCTATAGACTGCCCCACATAGATGCCCCCATAATGCTCCTCTCCCCCCTTCCCCATAGTGGCACCAAAATGGGTGCCAGTATTAAATGCTCCTATATATAATGCCCCATAGTGCTCTTCTCCCCCACTTCTCCATAGTGCCCCCCGTAATGCGTGCCAGTAAATGGGGCCCCCAGTAAATGCTCCCATAGTGCTCCTTTACCCCCACTTCTCCATTGAGCCCCCCATAATGAGTGCCAGTATATAGGGCCCCCAGTAGATGCCCCCATAGTGCTCCTTCCCCCCCACTTCTCCATAGAGCCCCCCAATAATGCATGCCAGTACATAGGGCCCCCAGTAGATGCCCCCATAGTGCTCCTTCCCCTCTTCTCCATAGTGCCCCCATAATGTGCCAGTATATAGGGCCCCCATAGTGCTTCCCCCTCTTCTCCATAGTGCCCCCATAATGTGCCAGTATATAGGGCCCCCATAGTGCTTCCTCTCTTCTCCATAGTGCCCCCCCATATTGTGCCAGTATATAGGGCCCCCATAGTGCTTTCCCTCTTCTCCATAGTGGCCCCCATAGTGTTTTCCCATCTTCTCCATAGTGCCCCCCCATATTCTGCCACTATAAAGGGCCCCCATAGTGCTTCCCCTCTTCTCCATAGTGCCCCCCCATATTGTGGCAGTATATAGGGGCCCCCATAGTGCTTCCCCTCTTCTCCATAGTGGCCCCCATAGTGCTTTCCCCTCTTCTCCATAGTGCCCCCCCCATATTGTGGCAGTATATAAGGGCCCCCATAGTGCTTCCCCTCTTCTCCATAGTGACCCCCATAGTGCTTCCCCTCTTCTCCATAGTACCAATCCATATTGTGCCAGTATATAGTGCCCCCACCCCTTTTCTTGCCACAGTATACTATAAATAATAAAAATAATAAACACATATACTTACCTTTGGCTGCTGTCAGTGATGCGATGCAGGCCTCTTCCGGCCTGTGTCCCGCGCTGTATGGCTCAGGCGGCGAGATGACGTCATCGCGCCACCTGCACCGGCCCTCTGATAGGCTACAGGCACTAGGCCTGTAGCCTATCAGAGGAACGGGCAAGGGAGACGCCTCTCCCCTGCTTCTCTACACCATTCATCTGTATCGCTGTCCTGAGGACAGTGATACAGATGAATATGGAGATGAGCGCTTCCACAATGGAGCGCTCATCTCCACTCATGCTGCCTCTGGACAGAAAGGGCCCTCCTCCGGTGCTGGGCCCTGTTGACGGCACCCCCCCCTCTTCTGTCCTGAGTGATGCGCCCCGTGCGGTCGCACCCCTCGCCCGGCTGTAGAAACGGCCCTGCTCTGAGTTACCAATAATGGCATTCGGGCTGTACTAGAAATACTGGACTACTACTGTACTGGACTACTATTATATGTAACAGTCATGGCGATGGAACATTGCACCTTATATTATGTTCTTATGTTCTTGCACCTTATACTGTAGAGTCATAGTTAGGTGGGTTGAAAGAATTATGGGGAGTCATTTATCATGGCCCCGTGTGCTCAAGTTTTAGGCGTAAAAAAAGTTGCACGTTCCTGTGGTGCGACTTTTTAAATGCCTGTGCATGTAATTTAGTCATCGACTCCTGCAAATTAAATAACATATGTGCCTCTGCTTCAAGGTGTAAAAGATGTTTAAAATTAGGGTTGAACGAACCCGAACTGCAAAGTTCGGGTTCGTACCGAAATTGCGAGTTCGGGTCCCCGGACCCGAACCAAGACTTTTTCACTGAAGTTCGGGTTTGGTTGTTCGGGTGATTTTATTATTTTTCCATTATAACATGTTTAATGGGGGTTCGGGGTCAAGTTCGGGTCCCGAACCCGAACTTTGACCTGAAGTTCGGCCGAACCCAGCGAACCCGAACTTCCACGGATTCACTCATCCCTATTTAAAATCCAACTAGATTAGTAGAGTAGATTATGATCTAGGTGCACAGATTGCAGGAAGATGGCTTAAATTATGTGTAGGGGATATCCTAGACTGGAATAAAACACTGGTCTTTGATAAAAGATCCCATGGAGTCCAACCATTTTTAAGGTACCGCTACATGAGTAAATTATCGTTAAATCGAGTGAAACTGCAAAATTATCGAGCATTGTAAAAACAATGAACGATAGAGTGGCTATCGACAGGCAGTAGATTCTCGTTGATTCGATCATTTTTGTGGGCACAAAAATCATTGTTGGACGTTAAAGATTTCATACGTATAAAAGGAATCGTTCACTGCACACATGATTACAGACAATTCACTTCTCCACAACACATTGCAAACACAATACAACATTTTGAAACGTTCACTACACCAAGAAATGACTCATTCGTCGCTTAATCATACCAATCATCTACTTGTGTAAAGGTACCTCTAGGTCAGTGGTGGCGAACCTTTTACAGACCGAGTGCCCAAACTGTAACCCAAAACCCACTTATTTATCGCAAAGTGTCAAACACTGCAATTTTAATATGAACAGTGTCAGACTGGGGTGCCTAGGGCCCACCAGTAAAATTTATTTTGGGGGCCCACCATACGGATATATTCAAATATAAAAATTAATCTAACAAGTTTTTTTATATGCATCGGCTGGTTGAGGTGCTGTACATTAAATATATGTATGTAGTGCCATTAAGTCTACTGTGTTATGTGCCACTTGTGCAGGGGGTGGGAGACTTGGGCCTACTTGCTCAGGGGCCCACCGGGGTATTCACCTGTACCCCTGTGGGCACAGTCCGAGCCTGAATATGAATACCAATATAGTATATCTTCCATGTACTTTTATAATTTAGCTATAATATCCTGCCTACATTCAATGCACTGTCTGTGCTGTTCATAGTGCGCCCTGCGCTGCCTGTGCAGTTCGTAGTGCGCCCTGTGCTGATAAATGCAGGAAAAGTCTATGGCATATTGGTACACCTTAGACATTTTCCATGGTGCGGGTGCCCACAGAGAGGGCTCCGAGTGCCGCCTCTGGCACCAGTGCCATAGGTTCGCCACCACTGCTCTAGGTCTTGAAAACATAAGGGTTCTGCAATCTCTAATGTGGAAAATATGTATAAAATTGGAATATACTGTATATGACTTATTTTGTGTGTTTATGAATCCCAAAATTCTCAGCAGACTTAATCATGAATATCACTTTTATCTCTGGTTAAGATAGGCCTTGAAAACCACATAGAGAGAGGAGAGAGTAAAGAACTGGACAGAATGTGAGACCTATATTGATGGATTCTCCACCAGACAAGGGAATCTGCTTCTTTGTGTGTGATATGGTCGGGACTAGTGTTGAGCGAACTTTATGTTTCAAGGTCAGTGTACAAAGTTTGGTTTATCTAAGAATTCAGTTATGGATTCCGCTACCACGGACCGTAACTTATATGGTCCGTGGTAGTGGAATCCATAGCGGAATTCTTACATAATCCGAACCTTGTACGTCGAACTTGAAACACAAAGTTACAAGACTACAGAAATTACAAGACTACAAGAGTAACATATCCCAGCCCCAATCCCTATGCAAGTAAAAACATTGACTTCATAGGATTTTCTCTGGGGGCAATGACCAAAAACTACAATGCTCAAACCCTCTTTTTATTAAACCATAACATGAGGCAATGTAAAAATGTATAGCTGGCACCTATTTGTGGCCATAATGCCAGCTTTGATGACACGCTACGTGACAGCCAGTTGTGCACACGTGAGCTATGATGTAGGTTGTCAAGCTGGCGACACATCATGTAAAGACAACCACCCATTACTACCCATAGCTGGGATGTCAGTATGGACGGCGCCTCATCACGTTCCTGCTTGTACAAAGAAACAGGCAAATTATTCAGTTTATAACTTTTTTTTTTTTTTAAACATATCTTTATTCATAATGTATCATCTTACATATCGATTATCTCAGCATGTCACATAAAAGTAAGCATAAGATACATTACATGTTTTCTTTTTTTTTTGTAATATGAGTACATCAAGATAACAAAATCGGTTCAGTGCATAAAATGAAAGTAACAACAAAATGAAAGTAACAACAAAATTCCCCCCCCCTCCCACCCCCAAAGGATGTCTATTCCTACTACCCCCTCCCATATCATAACATCAAGCATGCGTGATTGACATGGACGATGACCCTGCTTGTAACCCCCGACTGCCTACACCCAGACTCTTTATGCTCCCAGTTAGTACCGCTTTCGAGTACCATTCCGTATATCTGAAGGATGCCATCAACTCATTGATATCTCTCCGCGGGATATGTTTTTCAATAAAAGTTTGCCACTTGCGGAAAAAACTCTTAGTCTTCTTCTCCTTTTGATGTTCCCTGTCAAGTTAGTCTATGTACATAAAGTGAGACATCTGGGAAATTAGATCACTAATTTGCGGGGTATTGGGCTTCAACCAATTATTTAGAAGGCCACGGAGAGATACCAATAGGGCCACATCTATTATCGATCGAGGCTTGGAGGCATCATCAAAAACATGGAAAAGTAATGCAGTAGGGCTGTGCACTAGCGATTCTCCCCAAGTATCCCTAACCCATACAGCTACTGCCTTCCAGAATGTCTAAACAGAACCACATTCCCACACACAGTGTAATAAATCTGCTCGTTCAGCCCCGCATTTTGGACAAGCCGTCAAATAATCAATCCTAGGTGGATGCCTTGAAACATTGAATGCATAAATCGCCGAATGTATGAGGCGAAAATGGAATCACTCCATTTTTCGCAAGGTACTGCTTTACAAACTCTATCCCACCCCATCAGAACCTCCTCCACCACCGACAATGAGACCTGTAATTTCCTTCCCCATTTCTTGAAGAGTCCGGCTTCCACTTTTTTTTATCAACTGACTCTCTCATGACATGATATAATTGGGAAATAGAGTACCTCGCTTCCCTCAGCCCTAGTGAAAATGCCAGGGATTGGTTTGTGCACTCGCTAGATACATTTAGTAGCCTCTGTCTACAAAAATGAATAACCTGCTGGTAAGCTAGGAACTGGGAGTTATCTAGGCCGAACTTCTCACATTGTTCCGGAAACGTCAGGTATCTCTCCCCGGAGATATGGAGCATATCTAGAAATGTGTGGATTCCTCTGGCTCTCCAGGCCCCAAACATTTTGTTTTGAGCTCCTAGAGGGAATTCTGGATGCTCCAAAAGTTCCATGTTCCTAGAAGCCAGAAATGGTCTTTTGGCTAATTTGCGCACTTCTTTCCATGCGACAATAGTGTCCTTTAAAATCAGCGAGTGTTTCAGTTGGGGTGGGAGCGTCTGCCTCCTGGTATGCATAAATTCACCAAACGGCCATGCTGCAGTCAGTTGTTGCTCCAAAATGGTGTCTGAGTAATAATGTGTTTTATGTGTCCAATCTAAACAATGCCTAAATAGACAAGCTAGATTATAAATCCTCATGTTTTGGGATATTCAGGCCTCCCTGGTGTCTGGGTAGCAGTTTATAACTTTTAAAACAAAAAGTTTCTGTGATGGGTCTGGAGTTGAACCACAGAAAATCAGAGGTTTTAATATGCTGGACTTTTGATCTATTCTTTTTTTGACCATGACATGATGCTATATATGATAACAGTGACATTCTTGACTTGTCCATGGTGAAAACAGTTAAAGTCTATCGGTATAGGAGAGCGGAAACAGTGCAGATTTATCATAGACGTGAGAGACCGTTTCCTCTTTCTTATGACTTCTCAAAGATGGTGTGTTTACACCAACATTGTTAAAAATGGCACATGTACCGTAATTACTAAATTGGTGATCCTACAATTCTTAAAGAAATGGTTAAAAAAGTTTCTATAGCACAATTAAATCTGGTGCACATGGTATGTTTCTCCTCTTTTGGTGCAATATTTACCAAAGTTCTGATGCATTTCACCTACAAGACTAACGACTATGTCACGGACCTTTGGTCAGGATGCAGTTACGTATCTGCAGTTGAATAGGTGACTGCCCCATACATCCTGCACAACAAATACACAGGCTGATATACTCACATACTGGGCATATCATTTATTACTCCGGTCGACCAGTTCACGTATCTATACCTTATCTAAAGGCAGGCGTATATAGCGTGTTAGCAACGCCTTTACATCCCTCTAAATTGAAGCTATCTTCATAAATAATGGTCTTCCTCTGGTAGCTGAATGTCTGCACATTAGCAGGAGCTAAAAGCCAGATCATAGTTCATGTGAATTAACTCACTTCCGATAACTTTGACCCTAATAATGCTCGGCTTCACATGTCAACAAGTTAATCTTGAAGTAAATCATCCACGTTACAGGCACGCAATGATGATAGCAGGGATGACGCAGCAGAAATGTCCACGTCGGTGACTCTTCACTGCGTATGATCCAAGGCCAGATTTTTTTTTTTATTACTTTTCCTGCTATAATTGCTGCCAAATTTTTCCTAATTTGTTGATCAGATGTATGAAAAAAGATTGACTAACAATGCAAGGTGTGGGGACGGCCTTCTGACATTTGGGGAAAGATGGATTTCAACATGCCCAATCTGTTGCTCCCCAAGAGATAAGCCACTTAAGGGTGTATTGGACTGGCAGATAGTCTGCGAGGTCATCGCTAATGAGCATGCATAGTAATGTTCGTTAGCGGTGATCTGGCAGTGTAATACTGCCGCCGATGCTCGTTCATTGGGCAATTCAAATCTTTCAACAGGATTAAAAATCATCATTTGCCAGAGGCAGATTGTGCTGTCTAATCATGATCCGCTGCCGGCAAACTAGTCAGTATGGGGACGAGCGATGACATTAGTGATCATCTTCCCCATACTGTGGAGGATATCGCTGCATGTAATAGCAGGCGGTCTCCTCTGCTATTGAGCAGGGGCGTTTGCCGGGAAGGAAGCTTCTCTCCCGACAATCGCCTGCCTAATCTGCAGGTCTAATACAGTCTTAGGCCCCTTTCAACACGGGCGAGAATTCCGCGCGGGTGCAATGCGTGAGGTGACGCATTGCACCCGCACTGAATCCGGACCCATTCATTTCTATGGGGCTGTTCACATGAGCGGTGATTTTTCACGCATCACTTGTGCGTTGCGTGAAAATCGCAGCAAGCTCTATATTGTGCGTTTTTCATGCAACGCAGGCCCCATAAAGTGAATGGGGCTGCGTGAAAATCGCAAGCAAGTGCGGATGCGGTGCGATTTTCACGCATGGTTTGCTAGGAGATGATAGGGATGGGGAATAAGGGAAAATAATAGCATTCTTAATACAGAATGCTAAGTAAATTAGGGATAGAGGGGTTAAAAAAATAAATAAAAATTAAACTCACCTCATCCACTTGTTCGCGCAGCCCAGCTTGTCTTCTTTCTTCTTCTTTGAGGACCTGGGAGAAAAGGACCTCGGTGATGTCACTGCGCTCATCACATGGTCCATCACCATTCAGTGAAGAAGTCCGGGTTTGGGTCTGGGTACCACATTCAGTTCTTTCTCACGCACGTGCAAAATGCATTGCACTCGTGTGGAAAAAACTGAAGAACGCAACGCAATCGCATACAAAACTACCCCACTCGCAGACAAAAATTGCAAAACGATTTTCCCGCGACGCACCGGCATCCTATCCGGCCCTCACACGCGACGCATTAAGGTATCTGACAGTGGCTTATCTCCCTTGATTGACCCAAGCATGCATGTTTATGGGTGAATTGAAGGAGATCACTTTAATTTTTTTATTTTTATTTTTTAAGTTGAATTATTTCATGATTATCACAATACAAAAAACAAGAAGGCGAGAAAAGGCAATGTTTAAAATTCACATCAATGATTGACATTCGTTACACATGAATCATAACCTTCTAAGCGCACCTGTTTAAGGGTCACAAGATACCAAGAAATTCCCCTCCAATACCCTGATTTTCCACGGTGCGAGAATTGAAGGAGATCACTTTTATAATGCATTGGTATACAGTACCTTGGTATATAAATCAGTATAGCCTATCACTGTAACAGGCTGAGCCTCTGGCACAGGCTAGTAGACATACAGTTATGGCAGGTCTGGAGCCCCCCAGCTGCTATAGCAGTGCGTCAGCCCCTGCAATTGAGTTTGCAAGAGGCCAATGGTGACAGGTTGATAGGGAACCCCTTAAGTGTCTAGATGCTGCCGCCATTGACCTAGGGAGTTACATGGAGCTATCTTCATTATAGCGGGACCCCGGCCTTAGTGCAGGGCTCCCGTGGTGATCTGGAGCTCTGTATCAGCGCAGCTTGTTTAGGGTCCCTTCACACACTACACTACCTGAGCTGATATTAGTTCCGAGAAGCACCGTCCATGTGGCGGCTGCATTTCCTGATCCGTCTATATCTCAACTAACCCAAATTCACTGCAACATAGGGATCTATGATTGTGTGAGTTCCTGCCCAACCACGGGTCTACTGCCGTCATCACAACATCATATGAGTACAGTAGACCGGCAGGAACTCACAGAATCAGAAATAATCACCAGTACAGTCTGCTTCTACACCGTCATTTTAGAGTCATGAGTACAAACACTTTACCACTCTACAGATGACAATACACATATTCCAATCGTGTGTGGAACTGTCAAGGTGACTGACCTGGCTTTATCCTTTTTGCATCTACCCAGCAGTGTTGCCCCCCATACACATGCAGTCCGTCGAGCATACATGTGTATGAGGGAATCAGAAGGGATAGCCGTCAGCGCTAGGCTATATGTTTGGCCAATGTACTGGTTTTCAGTCACATCATCCCTTCCAAAAAATAGAATAAAAAGAGCTCAAAAAGTTTTATGTATCCTAAAATCAAGCCCTCAAACAACTCTGTAGATAGAAATATAAAAAAGTTATTGGTGTCAGAATATGGCAAAAAAAGTCAAAAGTTTGTATTTTTTTTTAAAAGCAATAAAACATAATAAAAACTTTATTAATTTGCTATCACCATAATCGAACCGACCGGCAGAATAAGAGTGTCATGTCATTTTAGTGTACAGTTAAAGCCATAAAAACAAAACCCCAAAAAAGTCATAAAATTATTCTTTTTTCAACTACTTCTCAGAAAGATTCCCCTCTCCCCCATTTTCCAATACAAGATATGGTAAATTAAATTGAAATTCCTCCTGGAAAATTCCTTTAAATTTTAGCCACAACGAAACTGAAAATGTCCACATAAATTAACCTCTTACAGGCTTAAACATGTGATTTTTGTATTTATATAGACCCTCCTTTCCTTTTGAACATCCTTTGCTTTCTTTTCTATTACCAGAGGACATGTTTTTCCCACTATAGCTAGCCATATACAGGAGAAATACAATTCAGTTAATTTGGCTTGCTTGTTTTGTTCAGTGTATGGCAGGGGTGCAAATTCTTTTCTGGGGGCCACACTGTCAGACTGAACAAATCCCGGGGGCTGAAAATAAAACTTAAAGGGGTATAACCAACTTAAACGTCTATGACAGGCATCCTCAAACTGCGGCCCTCCAGCTGTTGTAAAACTACAAATCCCACAATGCCCTGCTGTAGGCTGTTAGCTGTAGGCTTTCCGGGCATGCTGGGAGTTGTAGTTTTGCAACAGCTGGAGGGCCGCAGTTTGAGGATGCCTGGTCTATGACATCAATAGTGTATTCTTGCTGATAGGTGCTGGTTACACATCCAGGACACCCATCTAAAAGGAGAATACATGGAAAAATACTGTGAGCAGCCACTGAACATAGACAGGCAGGACTGTGACCAGGTGGTTTGTGGCGCACATAACCGTATATGGCCTCAGGGCCGCAGGTGGTGAACCCCTGGTGTATGGCATATTGTTATTTTATCTGTTCAGTTGTTTTTGTGTAGTATTACATATTACTATGTCACATTCAGGATTTTTTTTTAGGAGCTATCAGTGTGATAGTGTGCAGTCTTTGGGTGGATAATTTACCATACTGATATATCCTTTGTTATTGGGTATGTGCTTATGCAACTTGTAAAAATTACCTTGCTCTTAGCAGAATAAAAGTTTCAGTAAAAAAAAAAAAAATGCTGTACAGTTACATGGACAAAAATATTGTCTTTTAGTATTATTTATAACAAAAATATTGAAGATAAAATAATAAATAAATCATTAATCCCCCCAAACCATACCATTGTAAAGCAGGCTCCGGGCCCACAGAGTGTATTTGTACCTACAGGTTTAATAATCCATTTGTTCTTTCACTCAAGTAATGTTGTCATATATTGCAGAATGCTGCCATCTAGTGGCCATATTGCATCATTGCCACACCACTGAAAAATACCCATTTCTAGACTTTGTTGTGCAAATAGTGCATGGGTCTATGAAATTTTGCCGTAAATGAAAGAAATATAATTCAGCACAATGAATATTATGTACAGTCGTACTACGGGAATACCTTTACCATAAAGTGATGCATTTTGTCTGCAACAATGGTTCCTGTTAAAAAAACAAACCTTCCACATGAATGCCAGGGTCCACCATTCCCTGCAAAACATTGCTCTGAGCATCAGACGGATTTTCACCAGCTTTTTATTTTTTTAGAATTATTATTATTATTATTATTTTTACAGAAGTGCCCCACATGATGTAAATGAAAACTTGATTCACCAGGCCAGGCCACCTTCTTCTGTTGCTCTGTGGTCCATTTCTGATGTTATGGGCCTATTGTAGGCTTTTCTGGTGGTGGACGTGGCTCAGCACGGGCAGCCCCATATGCAGCTGTTCTATGAAAGCCAGCATTAACCTTTTAGCAATTTTCACCGAAGTAGCCCTTCTGTGGGATCAGATCAGGGAGGTTAGCCTTCACTTTCCACACATCAGTGAACCTTGAGCACCTAAGACCCTGTCTTCGCTTCACTTGCTGCACTTTCTTGGACTACTTTTGATACGTTCTAACCTCTGCCTACTGGGAATGCCCCTCAGGACCTCTCAATTGAAGATGCAGCCATCAAAATGTAGTCCTTGTCAATGTCACCCAGATCCTTGCACTTGCCTATTTTTTCTTGATTCCAACACATCAACCACAATAAGTGACCGGTCACCTGCTGCCTAATACATCCCACCCCTTGAGAGGTGCCATTGTCACAAGATGATCAGTGTTAATCACGTCACTAGTTTTTATGTTCTACCTCTCAGTGTGTAGTTGTGCTTGCGCTAAGGCTGGTTTATGTAGATATATCCCTGTAAGTGGACCCCATGTTGCAGAAAAGAAAGTATAAATGATGCTGTCACTAAACATGCAAGCTACATCATTATATTTCCCCAGGTTAATTTTCAAGGAGTTGTCTGACAGTTTTCAAAATGATCAGGGGAGCAGACAGGCTCGAAACAAAGAAAGAAACTTAACTAACCTGCTAAAGGTCCCTCTGTTCCAGCGATATGTGTCCAGTCCCTGTGTGACTGAAGTGATGATGTCATATCCATGGTTTACGTGACTGACATTCATGTACATGCAACTACTGAGTCCAGTGATTGGCTGAGCAGTTATGTGAACGATGAATATGAAGTAATCTCTTCCACTGGCACAGAGGAGCCCTTCCCCGGTGAGTTAATTTTTTTTCTTTGCATTATAAGCCTATTTACTCCCATGGTAATTAAAAAATTAAATGGTAATTAAAACCCCTGACATGTACGAGGCATGTTGTCTCTTTAAAGATGATGCTCGCTCCAGAATGGAGTGAGCCCCATAGCCAGTGGGGGCCTGCTGTTTCACACAGGCTAATGCCTGTGATTGACGATCATGCCGATCACAGACATTTAAACCCTCAGATACCATGGTCAATTGTAACCACAGCATCTTAGGCGGTTTTCCTCTGGAGTGCTGTGCTCCCAGGGCCTGAATGGCTCCCCTGTGATGAAATTGGGGAAGAAGTTCGCTGGTGGTAATAGGCCAGAGCCTGTACGAGGCTACCAGGCCTATTCCAATGTAGGCCTGCAGGTGGCAGTACTGCATTTGAATATACTGAATTTTTCAATACACTAATGTATAAAATCACATTAGTATGCGGGGGAAGCAATCTAATGATTGAATGATTGCACCTTCAAATCCCCTAGGGAGCTTAAAAAAAGTTTTTTTTTTTTGAAGATATAAAAAAAAATATGAAAATTAAAACGATAAAAAGATAATTTGCAACACTGCATTCCAAAATGGCCAAATTATTAAAATATAAATGTATATGACCCATACAATGAACACTGTAACAAAAAAAAAATCAAGAAGGCTGATTGAACGGTTTTTAGTTGCTTCATCTCCCTAAAAAATTAAATAAAAAGTGATTAAAAAGTTATACACACCCAAAATGCTATCACTGAAAACTACAGATTGTCCTTAAAAAAATGAGCCCTCACACAGCTCTGTAGATGTAAATATAAAAAAATGTTATGGGGATCAGAATATGGTGATGAAAATAAGAAAAAAAATATTTCCAAATTTTTTTTGTAAAGGGGGTGTCCAGTGGCATAACTAGAAATGACTTGGCCCACCTTGTTTCTCTGTGCTTTCTATCTCCTTTATTCTGATTAGCTTTGGATATGTGCTGTTTGAAGATGATCAGAATGACATAGGATGGGTGTGAAGTGGCCTGTTAAACAGTTAAGAGGAGTACACCAGTGGCTATTCTTTGGAAGTATTGATAATGTAACCGATTTTGGAGGTCGGACCCGTTCCATCGCTTGGGTGGGGATGGGCTTTAGTTGGGTAGGGAGGGACGGTCTTTTGTTTATAAACCAAAAGGGGTGGGAAACTTGGTTTGTACAATGGATATTGTGTAACAATAGTACTTGATCTCATGCACGTCTATTCTACTATGCTGGATGCTACATATTGTATTCATGGAATAAATGTTATGACTGATCATGTAATGCTTTGGTAATACCTTTATTGGCTGTTGCATGTATATTGTGCAGACTATTTTCTTTCTCTGTATTTTTGCAATTTGCAAAAATTTGAATAAAAATTATCTGATTTTAAAAAATAAATGACTTGGCCCCACAATAAATTTTGAACATGCCCTGACACCACCCCCCACCCTCGCCCCAGCAGCTTCTTTGTAACCCTCTCCTCGACTCCAACCCCCACTTTTGTGGCCAGTCAAGATTGCGCTCTCAGATGAGGCCCGGCAGCCACTCGGTCAGTTTTCTACAGTGTCTCTGTATATAAAATCATTGGGTAATATTGTTGAGGGCGCCCTGACAATAAAATCTTTTAGTCCTCATCCTGGGTGGGCCCCTTCTGAGTTTGGGCCACAAAGCAGCTGCTTCCCCTATAGCTACGCCCCTGGGGTTGTCTCATTGCAGCAAATGGCATTTATCATGTAGAGAAAGTTAATACAAGGCAGTTACTAATGTATTGTGAATGTCCATATTGCTTCCTTTACTGGCTGGATTCATTTATCCATCACATTATACACTGCTCGTATCCAGTGGTTATGACCAGCCTGCATTCCAGCAATGGTGGCTGTGCTTGTACAATATAGGAAAAAGTGGCAACTAATTCGCACTTCCACAGTGCTGGCCACTAGAGAGGCCTACAATTTTTCCTATAGTGCGTAAGCACGACCACCACTGCTGGATTGCAGGATGGCCGTAACTAGGGTTGTTGCGATACCAAAATTTTGATTTGGTTTTGATACCATAAAAAAGTATTGCGATACTCGATACCATGCAAAAAATAAAAAATACCAAAACAAGCCGTGTGCATTCTGTATTTTATGGAACATCCGGCCCATAATCGAACAGTCTTATCCTATTTTTGGGGGGACAAGGTGACTAACGCTGTTTTTATTTTTTATTTTTCTCTTACGGCGTTCATTGCATAGGAGATTTTTTTTATATTTTAATAGTTTGGACTTTTCGGACGTGGCAATATGTTTATTTATTGTTTATATATTTTATATGTAAAATTGGTAAATGGGGTGATTTATACTTAATATTTTGGTCTTTTTGTTTTAATATTTATTTATTTTTTACTTTTTATTTAATAACTATTTCCCCCCTTAGGGGCTAGAACCTGGGATCTTTTAATCCCTTGTCCTATTCACCCTAATAGATCTCTATTAGAGTGAATAGGACTTCACACTCTCCCTGCTGCCCTGTGCATAGTGCACATAGCAGCAGGGAGATTACCATGGAAGCCGGGGCTTCAGTAGTGTCCTGGCTGCCATAATAACCAATCGGAGCTCCAGGATTACACTTCTGGGGCTCTGATCACAGCTGCCACTGCACCACCAATGAAGAGGGGAGGGGACCCTGTGGCCACTGCCACCAATGATTTTAATACTGGGTGGGTTGAGGGGGTGGGGGCGCACTGTGCCACCAATGATTTTAATGCTAGGAGGGGGGTTGAGTGCGCACTGCGCCACCAATTACTCTAATACTAGGGAAGGGGGGTTGAGGGCGTAATGCGCCACCAATGATAATTAACGTCTAGTACAGATACAGGAGGCAGGTGCAGCGGCAGAATCACATAGCCTGCACCCGACCTCTATGACAGGGTTCTGCAATCTGCGGCAGTTAACCCCTCAGGTGCGGCACCTAACTCCCTGTCACAGAGGTCGGGTGCAGGCTATGTGATTCTGCCGCCGCACCCGCCTCCTGTATCTGTATTAGACGTTAATTTTCATTGGTGGCGCAGTGCGCCCGCCCCTCCTCTGGCCCTTTCTCCTCATTGGCAGCGGCAGCACAGGGGGAGGGAGAGAGTGACTCCTTCTCCCCTGTGCTGCTGAGGGAACATGAGCATGCTGACAGCAGCGCGCTCTAAGTTCTGTGATACTAGATTGCGCAGTAGCGCAGGCCAGTATCGATAAAAGGCAAATCCCGGTACCGAACCGATACTGGGACAAAAGTATCGATTGGGTATCGATATTTCGATACCCGCAACGACCCTAGTTGTAACCCTTGGAAACGAGCAGTGTATAATGTGATGGAAAAATAAGTCCAGCCAGCAAAGGAGACAATATGGCCAATTACAATACATTAGGAAGTGCCTTCTATTAACTTTCTCTACATGATAAATGCTATTTGCTGAAGTAACATAACCCCGTTTAATATTAAAACACAATGTAGGGCATAGGTCAGTTTTAGCACATAGGGAATGCTGTAAAAATGAAACCCATAAAACTATGCCAGAATTGTGTTTTTTTTTTCAATTTCTACCCATAATTTTTTTTTTCAGCTGCCATAAAAAAGTACAACTTGTTCCGCAAAAAACAAGCCCTCATATGGCTATGTGAATGGAAAAATAAAAAAGTTATGATTCTGGCAAAGAGTGGAAAATGAGGATTTCTGTTTAGCCAGAATAAAACAATATAGTACCCCAGAGCCATCTAGTGGTGATCACTGGTCTTGACAGGGCAAAATACTCTAAACACAAGTCCATAAATGGAGGAACTGGTGGATGAAAACTGGTTTTAGAAGTAGATTAATACAGTACTTTGTAGTAAATATATAGTAAAGTGCAGTGGTGGCAAACCTATGGCATGGGTGCCAGAGGCGGCACTCAGAGCCCTCTCTGTGGGCACCCGCACCCTGGAATAAGTCTATGGTGTACCAATATGTCTTAGACTTTTTCTGCCATTATCAGCGCAGGGCGCACTATGGACGGCACAGGCAGCGCACTGAAGGTAGGCAGGATATTATAGATAAATGATAATGTACATGGAAGATATACTATATTGGATTGTAGTATTCAGGGTAAATTGCAGTGTTGGCACTTTGCGATAAATAAGTGGGTTTTGGGTTACAGTTTGGGCACTTGGTCTGTAAAAGGTTCATCATTCCTGGTATAGTGGATTATGTAAATGAACCTAATTTAGCACCCCTGATATAAATAGGACTTATTTAGGCACATTTGATTTAGCAGGAGATCCAGCAGTTGGACTTGCTCAGATCACACATTAATGGCACATCTATCTGTATGTCTATTATCTATCCTTTATTATCTATCTATCTATCTATCTATCTATCTATCTATCTATCTATCTATCTATCTCCTATTATCTATCTATCTATCTATCTATCTATCTATCTATCTATCTATCTATCTATCTATCTATCTATCTATCTATCCGTCTATCTATCTATCTATCTCCTATTATCTATCTATCTCCTATTATCTATCTATCTATCTATCTATCTATCTATCTATCTATCTATCTATCTCCTATTACCTATCTATCTATCTATCTATCTATCTACAGGGAGTGCAGAATTATTAGGCAAGTTGTATTTTTGAGGATTAATTTTATTATTGAACAACAACCATGTTCTCAATGAACCCAAAAAACCCATTAATATCAAAGCTGAATATTTTTGGAAGTAGTTTTTAGTTTGTTTTTAGTTTTAGCTATTTTAGGGGGATATCTGTGTGTGCAGGTGACTATTACTGTGCATAATTATTAGGCAACTTAACAAAAAACAAATATATACCCATTTCAATTATTTATTTTTACCAGTGAAACCAATATAACATCTCAACATTCACAAATATACATTTCTGACATTCAAAAACAAAACAAAAACAAATCAGTGACCAATATAGCCACCTTTCTTTGCAAGGACACTCAAAAGCCTGCCATCCATGGATTCTGTCAGTGTTTTGATCTGTTCACCATCAACATTGCGTGCAGCAGCAACCACAGCCTCCCAGACACTGTTCAGAGAGGTGTACTGTTTTCCCTCCTTGTAAATCTCACATTTGATGATGGACCACAGGTTCTCAATGGGGTTCAAATCAGGTGAACAAGGAGGCCATGTCATTAGATTTTCTTCTTTTATACCCTTTCTTGCCAGCCACGCTGTGGAGTACTTGGACGCGTGTGATGGAGCATTGTCCTGCATGAAAATCATGTTTTTCTTGAAGGATGCAGACTTCTTCCTGTACCACTGCTTGAAGAAGGTGTCTTCCAGAAACTGGCAGTAGGACTGGGAGTTGAGCTTGACTCCATCCTCAACCCGAAAAGGCCCCACAAGCTCATCTTTGATGATACCAGCCCAAACCAGTACTCCACCTCCACCTTGCTGGCGTCTGAGTCGGACTGGAGCTCTCTGCCCTTTACCAATCCAGCCACGGGCCCATCCATCTGGCCCATCAAGACTCACTCTCATTTCATCAGTCCATAAAACCTTAGAAAAATCAGTCTTGAGATATTTCTTGGCCCAGTCTTGACGTTTCAGCTTGTGTGTCTTGTTCAGTGGTGGTCGTCTTTCAGCCTTTCTTACCTTGGCCATGTCTCTGAGTATTGCACACCTTGTGCTTTTGGGCACTCCAGTGATGTTGCAGCTCTGAAATATGGCCAAACTGGTGGCAAGAGGCATCTTGGCAGCTGCACGCTTGACTTTTCTCTGTTCATGGGCAGTTATTTTGCGCCTTGGTTTTTCCACACGCTTCTTGCGACCCTGTTGACTATTTTGAATGAAACGCTTGATTGTTCGATGATAACGCTTCAGAAGCTTTGCAATTTTAAGAGTGCTGCATCCCTCTGCAAGATATCTCACTATTTTTGACTTTTCTGAGCCTGTCAAGTCCTTCTTTTGACCCATTTTGCCAAAGGAAAGGAAGTTGCCTAATAATTATGCACACCTAATATAGGGTGTTGATGTCATTAGACCACACCCCTTCTCATTACAGAGATGCACATCACCTAATATGCTTAATTGGTAGTAGGCTTTCGAGCCTATACAGCTTGGAGTAAGACAACATGCATAAAGAGGATGATGTGGTCAAAATACTCATTTGCCTAATAATTCTGTACAGGGTGTATCTATTAATTATCTATCTATCTATCTATCTATCTATCTATCTATCTATCTATCTATCTATCTCCTATTATCTATCTATTATCTATCTATCTATTATCTATCTATCTATCTATCTATCTATCTATCTATCTATCTCCTATCTATCTATCTATCTATCTATCTATCTCCTATTATCTATCTATTATCTATATATCTATCTATCTATCTCATATCTATCTATCTCATATCTATCTATCTATTATCTATCTATCTATCTATCTATCTATTATCTATCCTTTATTATCTATCTATTATCTATCTATCTATCTATCTATCTATCTATCTCCTATTATCTATCTATTATCTATCTATCTATCTATTATCTATCTATCGATCTAATATCTACCCATCTCATATCTATCTATCTATTATCTATCTATCTATCTATCTATCTATCTATCTATCTATCTATCTATCTCCTATTATCTATCTATCTATCTATCTATCTATCTATCTATCTATCTATCTATCTATTATCTATCTATCTATTATCTATCTATCTATCTATTATCTATCTATCTATTATCTATCTATCTCCTATTATCTATCTATCTATCTATCTATCTATCTATCTATCTAATAAAAAAATAAGAGTACCGCGGCACTTCCAATAAAGTGACATGTGATTTATTCACCAATAGGCACGACATTTTGGTTCACTCCATGAAACCTTTTTCAAGCAGTCACTGCTTGAAAAAGGTTCCATGGAGTGAACGGAAACATGGCGACTATTGGTGAATAAAGTACATGTCACTTTATTGGAAGTGCCGCGGTACTCTTATTTTTTATTAGATAGATAGATAGATAGATAATAGGAGATAGATAGATAATAGATAGATAGATAATAGATAGATAGATAGATAGATAATAGATAGATAGATAGATAATAGATAGATAGATAATAGATAGATAATAGATACAGTGGGGGAAATAATTATTTGACCCCTCACTGATTTTGTAAGTTTGTCCAATGACAAAGAAATGAAAAGTCTCAGAACAGTATCATTTCAATGGTAGGTTTATTGTAACAGTGGCAGATAGCACATCAAAAGGAAAATCGAAAAAATAACTTTAAATAAAAGATAGCAACTGATTTGCATTTCATTGAGTGAAATAAGTATTTGAACCCTCTAACAAAAAAAGACTTAATACTTGGTGGAAAAACCCTTGTTTGCAAGCACAGAGGTCAAACGTTTCTTGTAATTGATGACCAAGTTTGCGCACATTTTAGGAGGAATGTTGGTCCACTCCTCTTTGCAGATCATCTCTAAATCCCTAAGGTTTCGAGGCTGTCTCTGTGCAATTCTGAGCTTGAGCTCCCTCCATAGGTTTTCGATTGGATTAAGGTCCGGAGACTGACTAGGCCACTCCATGACCTTAATGTGCTTCTTCTTGAGCCACTCCTTTGTTGCCTTTGCTGTATGTTTTGGGTCATTGTCGTGCTGGAACACCCATCCACGACCCATTTTCAGTTTCCTGGCAGAGGGAAGGAGGTTGTCGCTCAGGATTTCACGATACATGGCTCCGTCCATTTTCCCGTTTATGCGAATAAGTTGTCCTGTGCCCTTAGCAGAAAAACACCCCCAAAGCAAAATGTTTCCACCCCCATGCTTGACGGTGGGGACGGTGTTTTGGGGGTCATAGGCAGCATTTTTAGTCCTCCAAACACAGCGAGTTGAGTTAATGCCAAAGAGCTCTATTTTGGTCTCATCAGACCACAGCACCTTCTCCCAGTCACTCTCTGAATCATTCAGGTGTTCATTGGCAAACTTCAGACGGGCCTGCACATGTGCCTTCCTGAGCAGGGGGACCTTGCGAGCCCTGCAGGATTTTAATCCATTGCGGTGTAATGTGTTTCCAATGGTTTTCTTGGTGACTGTGGTCCCTGCTAATTTGAGGTCATTAACTAACTCCTCCCGTGTAGTTCTAGGATGCTTTTTCACCTTTCTCAGAACCATTGACACCCCACGAGGTGAGATCTTGCGTGGAGCCCCAGAGCGAGGTCGATTGATGGTCATTTTGTGCTCCTTCCATTTTCGAACAATCGCACCAACAGTTGTCACCTTCTCTCCCAGCTTCTTGATAATGGTTTTGTAGCCCATTCCAGCCTTGTGCAGGTCTACAATTTTGTCTCTGACATCCTTGGACAGCTCTTTGGTCTTTCCCATGTTGGAGAGTTTGGAGTCTGCTTGATTGATTGATTCTGTGGACAGGTGTCTTTTATACAGGTGACTAGTTAAGACAGGTGTCCTTAATGAGGGTGACTAATTGAGTAGAAGTGTCTAACCACTCTGTGGGAGCCAGAACTCTTAATGGTTGGTAGGGGTTCAAATACTTATTTCACTCAATGAAATGCAAATCAGTTGCTATCTTTTATTTAAAGTTATTTTTTCGATTTTCCTTTTGATGTGCTATCTGCCACTGTTACAATAAACCTACCATTGAAATGATACTGTTCTGAGACTTTTCATTTCTTTGTCATTGGACAAACTTACAAAATCAGTGAGGGGTCAAATAATTATTTCCCCCACTGTAGATAATTAATAGATAGAAAGATAGATAATAGATAGATAGATAATTAATATATAGATAGATAGATAATAGATAGATAATAGATGATAGATAGATAGATAGATAGATAGATAGATAGATAGATAGGTAATAGGAGATAGATAGATAGATATGAGATGGGTAGATATTAGATAGATAGATAGATAGATAGATAATAGATAGATAGATAGATAGATACATGTCACTTTATTGGAAGTGCCGCGGTACTCTTATTTTTTATTAGATAGATAGATAGATAGATATGAGATGGGTAGATATTAGATCGATAGATAGATAATAGATAGATAGATAATAGATAGATAGATAGATAATAGATAGATAATAGATAAATAATTAATAGATAGAAAGATAGATAGATAGATAGATAATAGATAGATAGATAGATAGGTAATAGGAGATAGATAGATAGATAGATATGAGATGGGTAGATATTAGATTGATAGATAGATAATAGATAGATAGATAGATAGATAGATAGATACATGTCACTTTATTGGAAGTGCCGCGGTACTCTTATTTTTTATTAGATGTACGGGTGGTAGGACCACCGCCTTAAAGGGGTTCTGCAGTTTGTTTAAACTGATCTATCCTCCGCCGATCAGCTGTTTGAGAAGGCAGCGGCGCTCCAGCAGTTCTTACTGTTTACCGCTGGCCCAGTGACGTCATGACTAGTATCACTGGCCTGGGCGCGGCTAAGCTCTGTTCAAGTGAACAGAGCTCAGCTCTGCCCAGGCCAGTTGATACTAGTCGTGACGTCACTGGGTCTGCGGTAAACAGCGAGAAGGCCGCGGCACTACTGCCAGCGCCGCTGCCTTCTCAAACAGCTGATCGTGGGGGTCCCAGGTGTCGGACGCCCGCCGATCAGATGCTGATGATCTATCCAGAGGATAGATTATCAGTTAAAACAAAGTGCAGAACCCCTTTAACCGCTGGCACTCCAGTCGCACTTTGGTCTGGTGGTGCTGCCCAGAAGCTTTTATTTTTATCTATCTATCTCTCTATCTATCTATCTATCTATCTATCTATCTATCTATCTATCTATCTATCTATCTCATTATCTATCTATCTATCTATCTCCTATTACCTATCTATCTATCTATCTATCTATCTATCTATCTATCTATCTCTCTATTATCTATCTATCTATCTATCTATCTATCTATCTATCTATCTATCTTCTTTCTTTCTCTTTCTTTCTATCTATCATCATCATCCATCCATCTAAAACTCTGAGCAACATCTTTGTGCTTGTAAGTTCCTCTCGCATTTTGTGAACTAGCTGTACTACTGCATATATGTGCGTGCTTGAGAGAATTAGATTTTGGTTATGCGTCAGACGCTGATGTAAGATGCTGATACCATTTAAATAATAGGAAATAGCCAGTATACCATGATAAATAGCTGGAACTGTAGATGGTGCTGAGGAAATCCTGCCAGTCTTAAAGGCCAGGAGATGGATTATGCATTTGAGATTTGCTTATCTAATGTAATTTTCTAAGGCTTCTTTCACAGGTCTGTGGCACACTGTTTCGGCAGATGCCGACACTCTCTGGATTTAGCATAACCAGATGTTAACCGCAATGTCAGCTGGCCCCATTGACTATAATGGGATCCGGCGGAGATCTGGCTGCTACCCAGCGAATACGCAAGGATTCAGCCGGGCAGAAACCGTTGCGTGCAGAAGGAGAAGGCAGCCCTTGGCCGATCAGGTAATCAGGTGAGGTCCAAAATGGATACTATCAAAACAATTTAAGCCTTTTCTGCCGATGCAACTTTGTTATCAGAGGTGCAGTGACCATCTGTCTGCTTGAGCGCCCGTAGGGTTGGCTGAACAGTTTTTTTAGACACATGTCAGAAGCCCCCTGGTTCATTTTGGCTTATTTACAATGGTGCCCTTTGTCCACTCACAATACACCGTCCCCACAGCAGCAGGAGAACAGTCCACAAAGTGCACAGTGTCAGAAATACTGCCACCATTGGTATGAAAGCCAGCAATCGTCCCTTCTACCCATGGCAGCAGTGAGGGATATAAGTGCAGCCAGCCTATCCACACCTTATATACCCACCACACGTGACTACCTTCATGAGCTACGAGCTGACGACATCCACTGTGTCTATATACTGGCAGGATTTGGAGTTCTGTATCTAAAAAACTACCCCAACAGTTATAAAGAGGAATAAAGAAATTAATCAGCACATCATTTTGGACCAAGATACACATGATAGAAGTGGTGAGGAGTCCACTGTGAAGGAATCTGATGTATTCAGCCCTCCCCAGCTGCTGATTTATAGGTTTCTCTGTCAGTGGTGTTGCTAGGGCTGGTGTCACCCGGTGCGGTAGAAAATGGTGTCGCCCCACCCCAACCTGTGGACACACCCCTTTTTACCGATAATGTAGTAGATGTCACCTGCAGTCCTATGTAACACCACAGATAACACGGTGATAACTCTCTGAGTACAGATAATGTAGTAGATGTCACCTGCAGTCCTATGTAACACCACAGATAACACAGTGATAACTCTCTGAGTACAGATAATGTAGTAGATGTCACCTGCAGTCCTATGTAACACCACAGATAACACAGTGATAACTCTCTGAGTACAGATAATGTAGTAGATGTCACCCGCAGTCCTATGTAACACCACAGATAACACGGTGATAACTCTCTGAGTACTAATAACTTAGTAGATGTCACCTGCAGTCCTATGTAACACCACAGATAACACGGTGATAACTCTCTGAGTACAGATAATGTAGTAGATGTCACCTGCAGTCCTATGTAACACCACAGATAACACGGTGATAACTCTCTGAGTACAGATAATGTAGTAGATGTCACTTGTAGTCCTATGTAACACCACAGATAACACGGTGATAACTCTCTGAGTACAGATAATGTAGTAGATGGGTGTGAGGCCCCAGATTTCAGAACACACACAGTGTGATTTGAAGTCTGGGGCCAGGATGCGGCAGGGTGGGCCATATTCTATATCCATCCTCCAACCCTACCGTGAAACAGATATGTGGATGGACATTATTATATACAGGAGAATACAGCACCATACCTGTTACATCCACTGACATCTCCTGTGATGTAGACTTTCCTCAATGTCTTCATTCAGAGATTAGACCGCCATGACACCTTCTTTCAGCCGCGTCTCATCTCCGCAGAGTTTCACAGAAAACCATTTTAGATTCCTCACTTTACTACCATCCTCTACTATCCTTTACTATCATTATACATAGGGGGCCATTATATATACTTATAATATAAAGGGGCAATTATATATTATAATACAGAGGGGGCTATTATATATACTAATAATACAGAGGGGGCTATTATATACTGTACTAATAATACTGCGGGGCATTATATATACTAATAATACAGATCTCTGCTGTCCATATACCAGGCCTACCACCAGTATTACCCCTTCTTATACCGCCTGTTCACCCTGACCACGCTGGCAGGCGGTATATGAAGGAGTAATACTGGTAGGCCTGGTATAAGGACAGCAGACATGGCATCCTCTGGGCAGTACTGTCTCTGGTCATCCTTCACCAGCACCTTGACTGCCCCCTGCGTAGCCTTTAACACTGATAACCAAGAAGCAGGCAGTGAAGTGCCATGAGAGCCAGGCTACGCAGGGTGCTGGTGAAGGATGACCAGAGACAGTACTGCCCAGAGGATGCCATCTCTGCTGTCCAGTCCATATACCAGGCCTACCACCAGTATTACCTTTAATATACCTCCTGCACACCCCACACCTAATACTCAGGATGCTGTCACACTGACTGTGACACTGACAGTTGGAATCACTGTCAGTGTCATTCATTCAGGCTGCCTGCTGTGGAGTCCTGAAGCGGCAAACTGCAGCAGCTATCTTCTTCTTCTTGCTCCGGCTCCACAGTGTCTTTCCCGCCCGGAAGGTGGGCGGAGCTTTGTACTGCCGTGCGCGCCCTGATGAATCACCAGGGCGCGCTCGTTCTGTTGATACTGCTCCTCACTCTGCGGCGCTGCGCAGTGCAGCAAAGCGAAACTCATTAAGTTCATAGATTTTTTTGCGCAAGTGGCGGCCAGCGCCCCCTGCAGTCTGGCACCCGGGGCAACGGCCCCCCTGGCCCCCCCTGACCACCGTTGTCATGCTCCCTTTAGAAAAGACCGGGGCGTAAAATCCAAAAGATGTGACTATATTTTGCCACTTTTCAGGAACAAGAGACATGATCTAAGAGGCAGGAAATAACTTCTCAGAGAGGGGAGGATGGGAGTCCTACCAGAAAGTGCTGAAAGTGATCCCAGCTGGGAGGACAACTTCCCCCAGCATGTCCAGCCTGTTATTATGTGATATCAGAGGACATTACAGGAGTAGGTAGAAGAGGAGAGGACTACAACTCCCAGCATCTCCTTCACTCAATAAATCCATCCCTTTCTCCTTTTCTTCTACTTCATACAACGATGGCCGTGCTTGCACAATATAGAAAAAAGCTCCAGCCTATGAGAGCTTCCACGGTCCCGGCGACCAGGGAGGCCGGCACTTTTTGGATTGCATTGTGGTCGTAACCATGGAAACGAGCAATGTATAATGCAATGGAAAAATGAATCCAGCCAGCAAAGGAGGCAATATGGACAATCACAATATATTAGTAAGTGCCTTGTATTAACTTTTTCTACATAATAAATGAAGTGAGACTCCCCTTTAACCCCTTAAGGACTTATGACGTACCGGTACGGCATGTTTCCCGAGTCCTTAAGGACCCATGACGTACCGGTACGTCATAACTTTAAAACTAGATTGCGGCGCGGTGGGGGTTAATAGGACTAGGATGTTCGCTGAAGTCATTCAGCGGGCATCCTGTCACAACGCCGGGGGGTCATGTGACCCCCCGTATCGGCGATCACAGCAAACCGCAGGTCAATTCAGACCTGCGGTTTGCTGTGTTTCTGGTCCATTCGGGTCTCCGGTGAACCGATGAACTGGAAAAGGACGGTGATCGGTGGTATGATTACACACCACCAATCACAGTCCGAGCATTTGGGGGCGGCGGTGCTGTCCTTGGTGCTGATTGGTGCGAGAGAGAGGCGGGAAATTCAAACTCCCGGCGCTCCTCTCTCCCCTCCTCTTCCTGCTGCTGCTCCTGCACCGTTCTGCACCAGCTCCTGTGATCCCCCCGTCGGCACCCATCACCCTCCTGCACCCATCACCCTCCAGGTAGGTTAGGGTCAGTGAGGCAGAGGCACGATTAGGCAGGGCTAGAAGGGAGAGTTAGTTAGGGAAAAAAATAAAAACTTTGAGTTATTGTTTCTGGTGGTTGGGGTCCACAGCACTTAGCTGTGAGACCCTAGACCCACCCAGGAGTGCTGCCACTGCCCCCCCCCCACTTTTTTATTTTTATTTTTTTCGTGCGCTGACTGTGGCCGTCACTCTTAGCGTCCGGCCACTGTTAGCGCATCGCCCGCCCCACCGCTGATCAGCGTTGTACCACTGATCAGCAAGTTTGAACTTTTTTTTTATTTTTCTAACACTTGTCCATTTTTTTTTTTACTTTTTTACTTTTTAGTACGTGAACACCCGTGCCCCCACACACACGCACATACAATAAAGTTTTACACGCACGCACATACACACGCACACATACCCATGGCCCGCCGGATGTTCTCGGTGGAGGAGGCATACGCCCAGATTGCCTCCGACTCCGAGAGCCCCAGTGAGGATGAGGATGACCCCACGTTCCTCTTGTCATCCGCATCCTCCTCATCATCATCTGATGACGATGAGCCCCCAAGGCGGCGGAGATGCCGCCAGGCGGAGCCAGGGGCCCCACATGCTAGGGACCCTGTGGCCCACACCAGTACGAGCCGCCCTGGGTCTCGGACTGGTTTCCCGGCCCACCAAATAAGCCCACCGGAGCCCCCTACCGGTAAATTTAGCTGGTGTCCCCCAGTGGATTTTGAGTTTAAGATTCCGGATTTTGTTGGCAATCCAGGAATCCAGCAATCCAGGAATCTGAAATTGACTTTTTTAGTTTTTTTTTCAGTGACCCATTTGTGGTGGAGCAGATGAACCTGTACGCCCAACAGTTCGTTGCTCAGCACTCGGGCTCCTTCTTGGCTAGACCCGGTGGCTGGACGCCGGTCAGTGCAGCCGAGATGAGGACGTTTTGGGGCCTGCAAAAACCGAGTGTCAGGCAATACTGGAGTGGGGACGTCCAATACCAGACCCCACTCTACAGTATGGCCATGACACGCCCCCGGTTTGAGGCCATCCGGAAATGCCTGCATTATTCAGATAATGCAGCATGTCCCCCCCGAGGTGATCCTGCCTATGACCGTCTGTATAAGATACGGCCGGTCATCGATCACTTCGGGGCCAAATTTGCGCAGGCCTACGTACCTGGAAGGGAAGTCGCGGTTGATGAGTCTCTCGTTGCTTTCAAGGGGAGAGTCAGTTTCCGCCAATACATTCCCACTAAGCGGGCGAGGTATGGCGTGAAAATGCACAAAATTTGTGAGAGTACCTCAGGGTACACTTACAAATTTAGTGTGTACGAGGGGCGAGATTCCCGTATTGAACCCCCAGAATGTCCCCCCAATCTGGGTGTTAGCGGGAAACTCGTGTGGGACCTTATGCACCCACTGCTAGATAAGGGTTACCACTTGTACGTGGATAACTTTTATACTAGCATTCCCTTGTTCAGGTCCCTTGCCTCCAGATCCACGTCCGCTTGTGGGACCGTGTGGAAAAATCAGCGCGGCCTCCCTGCCCACCCCCTCCAGGTACCTATCCCCAGGGGTGAGAGCCGTGCCCTTACCAGTGGAAACCTGTTGCTGGTCAGGTATAAGGACAAGAGGGATGTCCTTATACTGTCCACAATCCACGGTAACAGCATCACCCCTGTCCCTGTGCGAGGTACCGCGGCAACGGTCCTCAAGCCCGATTGTATCGTCGACTACAATCGGTATATGGGAGGAGTTGATCTCTCTGATCAAGTCCTCAAGCCATATAATGCCATGCGCAAAACCCGGGCATGGTACAAAAAATTTGCGGTCTACTTGGTACAGGTTGCCTTGTACAACGCTTTTGTACTATCCCAAAGCGCTGGCAGCACAGGGACATTCCCCCACTTCTATGAGGCAGTCCTCAAGGATCTGATTTTTTCAGACCGAGAAAGAGCAGGCCGGAGTACCTCGGGAAATGGAGGCGCCCGGATCGTCCCTGGCCAACATTCTCAAAGTGTGGTCCCCCATACTGGAAAGAAGGGATGAACCCAAAAAAGATGCAGAGTGTGTCACAAGAGGGGGATACGGAAGGCCACCACCACTCAATGTGACACTTGCCCCGATCATCCGGGCCTCTGCGTTATTGATTGCTTCAGGGAGTATCACACTTCCATGGAGTACAAAATTTTTATAATCCCCAACAGTCCCCTAGAGAACATAAAAAACTATGGCTTGGAGACACGGAAACAATTTTTTCCCCCCCAAAATATTAGTTTTAGTGCAGGCATCCTCAAACTGCGGCCCTCCAGATGTTGTAAAACTATAACTCCCAGCATGCCCAGACAACCTACAGCTATCAGCAGGGCATGGTGGGAATTGTAGTTTTACAACATCTGGAGGGCAGCAGTTTGAGGATGCCTGCTTAGTGTCTCCAAAGTCTGAGAGCCATACATATTGGGCATCGCCGCGTCCGTAAAAATCTTCTCTATAAAAATACCCCATAAACTAGCCCCTCCATAAACGCCGTCAAAAAAATCTAATAAAAGCTATTTTTATTGTCACCCTGGATTGCAAAAAGTGTAATAACAAGCCATTAAAAAGTCATATGCACCCCCAAATAGTGCCAATCAAACCGCCATCTCATCCCGCAAAAAATGAGCCCCTACATTAGATAGTCGCCCCCAAAAAAAAAAATAACTGTAGCTCCCAGGCTATGGAGATACTAAAATATATTTTTTTGTTCCTCAAATGATAATATAGTGTAAATTCTAAATAAATTTTAAAATGTAGACATATTAGGTATCGCCGCGTCCGTAAAAATCTTCCCTATAAAAATGACATTTGACCAAACCCCTCGGATGAACAGCGTTAAAAATATAAAATAAAAACGGTGCCAAAACACAAATTTTTGGCAAAATTTCCATTTGAATCCTTTTTACCCAGTAATAAAGCAAGGGTTAACAGCCAAACAAAACTAAATATTTATTGCCCTGATTCTGTAGTTTGCAGAAACACCCCATATGTGGTCGTAAATGGCTATATAGCCACACGGCAGGGCATAGAACGAAGGGAACGCCATATGGTTTCTGGAAGGCAGATTTTGATGGACTGGTTTATTTACACCATTTCCCATTAGAAGCCCCCATAATGTAGCCTAGACTAGAAACTCCAAAAAAGTGACCCCATCTAAGAAACTAGGTATTCAAAAGTTACTTTACAAACTTTGTTAACCCTTTAGGTGTTCCACAAAACTTAATAGCGAATGTAGAAACTATTTTAGAATTAAAATTTTTTGTTACCGTGCCTCAAAAAAGTGTAATATAGAGCAACCAAAAATCATATTTACCCTAAAATAGTCCCAAAACAACAAGCACCTTATCCCTTAGTTTCCTAGATGGGGTCACTTTTATGGAGTTTCTACTCTAGGGGTGCAGCAGGGGGCTTGAAAGGGTACATGGTGTAAATAAACCAGCACAGCAAAATCTGCCTTCCAAAAACCATATGGCGTTCCCCTTCTATGTGCTGCCGTTTAGCAAAATAGTAGTTTACGACCACATATGGGGTGTTTCTGCAAACTACAGAATCAGGGCAACCCATATTGAGTTTTGTTTGGCTGTTAACACATTTTTTCCAGTAATAAAGTAAGGGTTAAAATGAAAAATTTTCAAAAAAATAGAAATTCCAAAATTGTTTCTCTATCTACCATTAACTCTTGTGGAACACCTAAAGGGTTAACAAAGTTTGTAAACCCAGTTTTGAATGCCTTGAGGGGTGTACATTCTTAGATGGAGTCACTTTTTTGGAATTTCTATTCTAGGGGTGCAACGGGGGGCTTGAAATGGGACATGGTATAAACAAAACCAGTCCTGCAAAATCTGCCTTGCAAAAACCATAGGGCGTTCCCCTCCTTCTATGTCCTCCCGTTTAGCCAAACAGTAGTTTAGGACCACATATGGGGTGTTTCTGCAAACTACAGAATCAGGGCAACCCATATTGAGTTTTGTTTGGCAGTTAACCCTTGCTTTGTTCCTGGAAAAAATGGATTATATTGGAAAATTTTCCAAAAAATCTAAATTCTTAAATTTTATGTCCATTTGCCATGAACTCTTGTGGAAGACCTAAAGGGTAAACAATGTTTGTAAAATCAGTTTTGAATACCTTGAGGGGTGTAGTTTCTAAAATGGGGTCATTTTTGGGTGGTTTCTATTACGCAAGCCTCACAAAGTGACTTCAGACCTGGACTGGTCCATAAAAAGTGGGATTTGGAAAATTTCAGAAAAATTTCTAAATTTGCTTCTAAACTTCTAAGCTATGTAACATCCCCAAAAAATAAAATCGCATTCCCAAAATAATACAAACATGAAGTAGACATATAGGGAATGTAAAGTCATCACAATTTTTGGGGATATTACTACCGTATGTATTACAGAAGTAGAGAAACCGAAACTTTGAAATTTGCTAATTTTTCAAAATTTTTGGTAAATTTGGTATTTTTTTATGCAAAAAAATTAACTTTTATGACCCAATTTTAGCAGTGTCATGAAGTACAATATGTGACGAAAAAACAATCTCAGAACGGCCTGGGTAAGTAAAGGCGTTTTAAAGTTATTCACACATAAAGTGACACTGGTCAGATATTTAAAAAATGGCCAAGTCCTTAAGGTGAAATAGGGCTGAGTCCTTAAGGGGTTAAGACTTAGGATTTACATTCATTGATCTCATGATACATAACTTTTCTCATGTGCATACCAAAAATTACTGTACTATAATACTTCTACAAAGTGTGGCGGGTCAGACCTGTTGTGTGTTAGCTGCGAGTATTTTGGAATAAAAAATAATGGACCTGCTCATTATTACCAACATTGTAGTTGCTGAATTTAGCATATTTGTGGCGCATACAATAAATGCCATTTTCTATTAAAAATATTTCTTTCCAATTTAACCCTTTCCCGACATCTGCCGTACATGTACGGCAGATGTCGAGTCTTTAAAGATGGGCCACAGCAGACACCTAGGCCTACAGGTGGCAGCAACGCATTGGAATATACTGAAATTACATTTCCTAATACAAATGGCAATGACATGTTGGGGGCCCTTTGGGAGCCTTAAAAAGGTTAAAAAAAGAAAAAGTTTTTAAAAATATAAAAATTAAAAATAAATAGTAGTAATAAAAAATAAACATCATAGGCATTGCTGCATCCCAAAACACCCATACTATTGAAATATACTGTAAATATATTTATCCCATACAGTGAAAATGAAAAAATATTAAAATGGCCAATTCACAGTTTTTTCATTGCTTCATCTCCCCAAAAATTGTAATAAAAAGTGATTAAAAAGCAATATACACATCAAAATGGTATCAGTAAAAACTGCAGATCGGTTTCCAGAAAAAGAGCCCTGACACAGCTCGGTAGACACAACTATAAAAGGTTCTCGGGGGGTCAAAATATGGCGATGAAAAGATTTAAAAAAAAAACTTTTTTACGTTTTTATTTTTTCGGTATTCAAGCACAAGAAAAACTATACAAAGGTGGTATCGTTATACTCATACTGACCTGGAGAATGAAGGGAACAGGCCTGTTTTACCACATAGTGAACGCCGTAAAAACCAATAAAACTGTGGTGCTATTGTATTTTTTTCCAATTCCACCCCATTTAGAATTTTTTCGCAGCTTCCCACATCATATGCAATATTAAATGGTGCCATTAGAAAGAAAAATTTGTCCCACAAAAAAACAAACCCTCATACAGCTATATGAATGGAAAAATAAAACGTTATGGCTCTGGAAAGACAACAAAAAGCAAAAATGTAAAATCGCAGTGTCAAGTAGGGATTCATTTGCCCCTTTTGTCAGTTTTCATAGGTTCACAAAATGCTGGCGGGGTTTGTTCAACACTTTTGTATCGTGATCTTGAGGCTTACAAGCATTGCTTCTCAGGTATAGGTGTGTTGGAATTATTTTGAAGATGTTTACTTCCTTATTGGCAAAATCATTGTTACCTGCTGATCGTCACGTCTCACTGGGCTATGTAAAGCTATGTGAGTAATGATCTCTGATTCTAAGTGCAGTCAATACAGGAGCGAAAGCTACATTCTTGTCTTTGTTATTGCTGTGGTTATGTAAGCCAGGACATTCCACAATTCAATGGTTAGATGTATTTATAACACTACGATAAGTTTGACATTCAATATTGCTGCAATTGTGGGAATTATTATTTAAGAAGTAGATGTGATACATTGTACAAAACCATCTACCAGGCGTCAAGGTGGCTTCTGCAGACGGGTACCTAACACTAATATACCGCCTCTCTTGGACTTATCTAAGCCTACATTTTCAGGGCAGTGTAGGAACCAGCTACATTTGTACTCTGCTCAGAAGCCCCAGGCAGATGGGCATTGCTCAGTCTAAAAGAGGTGCTACCCTCAATATATACTACAAAAAAATTTAGACTAGCACATTCATATACATGGTCACAGGTGCATATCCATCAAGCAAACATGGTTGATAAAAAAATGGCTGCACAACTTTACACATACAAACAATAGAGCTGAGAAATGGGGATCATTCTAAATTAAAGTGGTATTATACCTAGATGCTTACAATTACAATGGTAACGCAGGTATACACCCCTAAATAATCCAATATACTGACAAAAAGAGAAAGATGTTAAAAAGGACCAAAACAAAAATCTTTATTTAGTCACAGGGTTGTGGGGGTAAATAAATAAAACTACACTTTGTTACTACCCTACAACTAGGTATTATCACCCTAGCCACAGGGTAAGGGTCACTATAAACCCTGGGCCAGCCTATACCCCAACCAATCTAGACAACCAGTGGTACAAGGTCTATCTCATTAACAGCTGGTCTGTAGCTGATACATAGAATATGCCCCGCTGCTGTATCTAAGCAGCAGGGGCAGGGAGCAGACCGTCACACACGCTGCTGTTGAAGTAGCTGACAGGCTGCAAAAATACTCAGACTTTATGAGATAGTAATATAAAAGCCCTATCTGATCTAGGGCTGCATGTCTAAGTACTGGTACAGCTCTACGCGTTTCAACATCTGAGAAGATGTCACATCAGGAGCCCATACTGTAACCAAGATTTCATCTGTGCTTAAATGTGCATAGTCATTATAGGTGCGCAGTCCCTCTCTCACAGGGATCACGCTCCGGCGCTATGGTGGCCGTAAAACGGCTGCTCATGCGCTAGCTATTTAACAAGGGTAGCTCCACTTACCCCCGCAAGTGAACTGAAAGCACATTTAAACACAGACGCAGCTCTATTGTTTGCTCTCTCGTCCACCACCGGTAAGACCCACCCTTATCTCGCCTTATGGCATGTTTATAGACCACGGCAGACTTGCCACGGTCTCCACTTTTTGTTTATGTCTATAGGTCATACAGTCCACCTCCCGCTTTACTCGGAGACGTGAACGTGTATCTGACCATCAGGCGACCTGCCACCTCAGGTCCCCTGTAGTTGTGTGTTTTGTTTGTCTGGTAGGGGTTCTCTTCCCATTTTTGGGACTTCTAATTATCCTAATAAAAGTTAGGTTTTAATACGTTACTACCGCTTTCTTTCACTTAGTTTCAATTAACGAGTAGTTATTTCAGGGGGTGCCCTCGCACCACCCCTAAGGGACCACCCCTTGCATTTTATGGTGACCCTTACCCTGTGGTTAGGATGATAATACCTGCCCAGCCTGTGTGAACAACAGTGTTGTAGGGTAGTAACAAAGTGTAGTTTTATTTATTTACCCCACAACCCTGTGACTAAATAAAGATTTTTGTTTTGGTCCTTTTTAACATCCCTCTCTTTTTGTCAGTATAATGGTAAGCTCATTTTGATCAAACTTGTGTCGGGCCCATCTACCAGGCGTCAAGGTGGCTTCCGCTTCTGGCACTTTAGGGTTTGGCCAGTGTTGTCAGTTGTATATCATTGTGGTGCACCTTTCGCAGTGATTTAGCTGGTTCCTACACTGCCCTGAAAATGTAGGCTTAGATAAGTCCAAGAGAGGCGGTATATTAGTGTTAGGTACCCGTCTGCAGAAGCCACCTTGACGCCTGGTAGATGGGCCCGACACAAGTTTGATCAAAATGTGCGCAAAGAGCTTTAATTTTTCCATTTATAGTAGGTATAGTACCACTTTAATTTAGAATGATCCTCATTTCTCAGCTCTATTGTTTGTATGTGTAAAGTTGTGCAGCCATTTTTTAATCAACATTGTACAAAACCATCAGGATAGGAGAGAGATTTGTGCTGATATATTTAGCTCAGGCTACTGTCACACTAGCGTTTCTATTTTCCGGTATTGAGATCCATCATAGGGTCTCGTTACCGGAAAAAAACGCTTCTGTTTTGTCCTCACTCATTGTCAATGGAGACAAACTGAACAGAACGGAGTGCTCCAAAAATCATACTGTTCCGTTTGTGTCACGGCAGGGAGTGGGGGAAACCCCCCACCGTGCGGTGTCAAAGGGTAAAAAGAGATCAGCCTGGCCAAAAAGGAGAAATAAGGGAGCAGGTCACCTCTTACAACATCCCTAATCCTCTCCCTGACTCCTCACCGTATGAGCGGACCCCGATGGTAGGACGACTCATACTCAGGATTCCTAGAAACCCTAAGTCACCCTGGTAATCCCTCACCATGGAGCAGGGAAGAGACGACCTGTTCTTCCCAGTAATGGAGGAATAGGATACAGCATATGCAGATGGCAGGTAAGCGAAACCCATAACACGCTTACCTGCCACAGACCCACTGACTGGAACCCGTGCACAAGTGCTGGTGTCCACACCAAACATTAAAGGACACAGCAGACACCACAAACCACACAGGAACCCAGGGCACCCATAGCTGCAATGACATGAGGCAGGGGAATGACTAGTAAACATGCTGGACACCACCAGACATGTAACCCCAAACTAGACATTCAAACACCCTGCACATAACCCACTCCATACAAATAGGGACAGGAAGGGAAGGAGACACCGGAATGACATAGAACATCTATGACCACAAGGGTGGCCCTCACTGGACAGATGGTAAAGCCAGGAACCGTGAACCACCAGCATACACCAAGCCTGGAGGAACACAGAGCTACAGGCATCCAGCAGAGACTAAATAGCCCAAGCAGCCACACCCACAAACACATAAACCCAGTGTTCACAAAACACTAGGAAGGGAGTTAACCCTTCCAACACCAGACAGAGGAAGGAAGCCACTTAAAGGGGAAATGCACACACAAGCAAACTAAGCTACACGTTACCACCGGCAACAGCATGCGTGGCAACCATGTCATGGCAATCACCCAGAAGGCCGAGACCCTGCCACCGCATGTTCTCACAGCAACCGCAAGTGTGGCAACAGTGTCACGGGCAACCGCAAGTGTGGCAACAGTGTCACAGCGTACACAATAGGCCGCGACAGTTTGGTTGCATTCCCATACTGTCATGGGATGCGGAGAAAGACGGATCCATCATGGCTTACAATGCAAGTCAATGTGGACGGATCAGTTTAACTCTGACACTATCTGACGCAATAGAAAACAGATCCGTCGCCCATTGACATTCAATGGAGTTTATGCCGGATCCGTCTTGGCTATGTTAAAGATAATACAACTGGATCCGTTCATAACGGATGCAGATGGTTGTATTATCAGTAATGGAAACGTTTTTGCTGAGCCCTGCCGGATCCAGTAAAAATGCTAGTGTGAAAGTAGCCTCACAGAAGATTGCCTCTGACTAGTGTGGCACAGTGAGAGGTTTGGTCTGGGAAAACTGGTATTTTCCTACCATCATGTACTGCTAGGCCGGATTTTAAATGCCGGTCCGGGTTTTGGCGGCACCTGGCTGTCCTTAGGCAGCTGGGCTCAGAAGCCAAGTCTCTGTGTTGGGATCTGGGAGCCTTGTGTCTAGATCAAGGTTTGCTACCTGTTTGGCGTAAAAACAGGTTGGTGCTGCTATCAGCAAGGACTCTTTGAGGCAGAATTGCTGCATGGTGTGAATTACCACCAACACCGCAAGGTGACTTTTTGTTTGAATATGACTGTTTTGTCACTTGCCTAAAGTGTGAATAAAACATTGAACTGTTTGATCCAAAGAACTTGTTGCCTCTATACTGCGTCCGCTAATCCTGTCTACCAGAACGAGTCCCCACACTAGATACAATTGTATCCACCACTCAGCTGAGATCTGGCTGTAAACAAGTATGTCCTTATTCACTGATAGTAAGCACAGATTTTGAAAAGTGAATTGAAACATAGAAATGACAAGACTTTGCAGTTTGTGATGATGATTTACAGCTTCCATACTGTAATATTAGGTAATTTGCTGCTTGCTTTTTTAATGTTTATTTTTTCTTATTTTATTATGACATTTTGAGGCTTTGGAAGCAATTCCAGTTCTCCACAGAGTTATGGTCTCAAGTTACAATGATTGCCACATACAGTCGTGGCCAAAAGTTTTGAGAATTAGATAAATATTGGAAATTGGAAAAGTTGCTGCTTAAGTTTTTATAATAGCAATTTGCATATACTCCAGAATGTTATGAAGAGTGATCAGATGAATTGCATAGTCCTTCTTTGCCATGAAAATTAACTTAATCCCAAAGAAACCTTTCCACTGTATTTCATTGCTGTCATTAAAGGACCTGCTGAGATCATTTCAGTAATCGTCTTGTTAACTCAGGTGAGAATGTTGACGAGCACAAGGCTGGAGATCATTATGTCAGGCTGATTGGGTTAAAATGGCAGACTTGACATGTTAAAAGGAGGGTGATGCTTGAAATCATTGTTCTTCCATTGTTAACCATGGTGACCTGCAAAGAAACGCATGCAGCCATCATTGTGTTGCATAAAAATGGCTTCACAGGCAAGGATATTGTGGCTACTAAGATTGCACCTCAATCAACAATTTATAGGATCATCAAGAACTTCAAGGAAAGAGGTTAAATTCTTGTTAAGAAGGCTTCAGGGCGTCCAAGAAAGTCCAGCAAGCGCCAGGATCGTCTCCTAAAGAGGATTCAGCTGCGGGATCGGAGTGCCACCAGTGCAGAGCTTGCTCAGGAATGGCAGCAGGCAGGTGTGAGCGCATCTGCACGCACAGTGAGGCAAAAACTTTTGGAAGATAGCTTTGTGTTAAGAAGGCCAGCAAAGAAGCCACTTCTCTCCAAAAAAAATCAGGGACAGATTAATCTTCTGCAGAAAGTATGGTGAATGGACTACTGAGGACTGGGGCAAAGTCATATTCTCCGATGAAGCCTCTTTCCGATTGTTTGGGGCATCTGGAAAAAGGCTTGTCCGGATAAGAAAAGGTAAGCGCTACCATCAGTCCTGTGTCATGCCAACAGTAAAGCATTCTGAAACCATTCATGTGTGGGGTTGCTTCTCATCCAAGGGAGTGGGCTCACTCACAATTTTGCCCAAAAACACAGCCATGAATAAAGAATGGTACCAAAACACCCTCCAACAGCAACTTCTTCCAACAATAGTTTAGTGAAGAACAATGCATTTTCCAGCATGATGGAGCACCGTGCCATAAGGCAAAAGTGATAACTAAGTGGCTCGGGGACCAAAATGTTGACATTTTGGGTCCATGGCCTGGAAACTCCAGAGATCTTAATCCCATTGAGAACTTGTGGTCAATCCTCAAGAGGCGGGTGGACAAACAAAAACCCACTAATTCTGACAAACTCCAAGAAGTGATTATGAAAGAATTGGTTGCTATCAGTCAGGAATTGGCCCAGAAGTTGATTGAGAGCATGCCCAGTCAAATTGCAGAGGTCCTGAAAAAGAAGGGCCAACACTGCAAATACAGACTCTTTGCATAAATGTCATGTAATTGTCGATAAAAGCCTTTGAAACGTATGAAGTGCGTGTAATTATATTTCACTACATCACAGAAACAACTGAAACAAAGATCTAAAAGCAGTTTAGCAGCAAACTTTGTGAAAACTAATATTTGTGTCATTCTCAAAACTTTTGGCCACGACTGTACAGTGGTCATCCCAGGACCAACTAATATTGTATCTTGAGGGGCCACTTGTATTTTCTCAAAGTAGACACCTGGCATAGGTAATGATTTGGCAGAGCTGCCATAGTCAGACTTTGTACTTACCACTCTAGTTAGCACAATCTAAGGGACCCCAATTTTTCACCCTTTAACCCCTGTATAGGGATCTGAACTTGCTTCAAGTCCGTCCCCAGATTGTGTCTGCAGAGTAGTCACTGACTGGTGGATTGAACAGGTGAAGAATGAAACCAAATGGAGCCGAACGTCAATACTGGGTAGAAGCAGAGAAAAAACATCTAAGCAAGTCAAGATCCTAAAATTATGTAAAAGCAGTGCCAAACCAAGTGGGGACTTCAAATGACAGGACAGGCAAATGGGAGATCAATACTAACAATCAGTACTATCAATACTAAATAACATAGTAACATAGATTGGAAGGCTGAAAAAGACATTCGTCCATCCAGTTCAACCTGTTATCCTACAAGTTGATCCAGAGGAAGGGAAAAAAAAAACGGTAGTAGGTAGAAGCCAATTTTCCTCCCTTTATGGGAAAATATTCCTTCTCAAATCCAGGCCCCTCTTGAACTCTTTTAGTGAATTCACCATCACCACCTCCTCAGGACTCATGCACACGGCCGTTGTTTTGGTCCGCATCTGAGCCGCAGTTTTGGCGGCTCGGATGCCGACCCATTCACTTCAATGGAGTCGCAAAAGATGCAGATAGCACTCCGTGTGCTGTCCGCATCCGTTGCTCCGTTCCTTGGTCTGCAAAAAAAATATAACCTGTCCTATTCTTGTCCGCGTTTTGTGGACAAGAATAGGCAGTTATATCAATGGCTGTCCGTGCCGTTCCAAAAATTGCAGAACGCAGATGTACGCCATCCGTGTTTTGCGGATCCGCGATTTGCGGACCGCAAAACACACAACGGTCGTGTGCATGAGGCCTCAGGCAGAGAGTTCCATAGTCTCACTGCTCTTACCGTAAAGAATCCACTTCTATGTTTGTGTACAAACCTTCTTTCCTCCAGACGCAGGGGATGTCCCCTCGTCACAGTCACAGTCCTGGGGATAAATAGATGATGGGAGAGATCTTTGTACTGACCCCTGATATATTTATACATAGTTATTAGATCTCTCCTCAGTCATCTTTTTTCTAAACTGAATAACCCTAATTTATTTTTTTGGGTATTGTAGTCCACCCATTCCTGTTATTACTTTAGTTGCCCTTTTCTCAACCCTCTCCAGCTCTGCTATGTCTGCCTTGTTCACAGGAGCCCAGAACTGTACACAGTACTCCATGTGTGGTCTGACTAGTGATTTGTAAAGTGGCAGGACTATGTTCTCATCGCGGGGCATCTATTCCTCTTTTGATGCAACCCATTATCCTATTGGCTTTGGCAGCAGCTGCCTGACACTGGTTTCTACAGTTAAAGGGGTTCTCTGGGAATTAGGAAAATGAAAATACTTAAATATTACTTTATTATAAATATATTCCCAAACACCTTTCATTAGTTATAATGGCTCATTTTATTCTAGGGAGCAATCATTAGGAAGATATAAAATATCCACCATCCTATTAGTACACATAAATCCTGCCCTAATCACACAGTAGGGCAAGTTATTTCAGAGCAGTGAGCCAAAGAGCTGCCTAATCTTCTATGATCCTGAATACAGTTTAATATGAACCTAAGCTATATCTCTGTAGGAATGGAGCTCATGAGGAGGCATGAAGTACAGAGAGGAGGTGGGGATGTAGTAATGAGCAGCAGCACTTGAATGCAGCCTCCATTACCAAAGTCGGTCCTGTCCGTCCTCTCTGTACTTCATGTCACTTCATGAACTCCCTTCCCACAGAGATTCAGTTAAAGTTCTTATAATCTGTATTCAGGATCATAATCCCTAACAAGTAGAGCAGAGGGGAGGATGAGGCAGCTCTTTAGCTCAGTGTTGTGAAGTAACTTGTCCTGCTCTGTGATTAGGACAGGTTTTGTGTGTACTAATAGGACGGCGGACATTTTGTTTTCTCCTAATGATTGTTCCCTAAACATAATGAGCCATTATAAATAATGAATGGTATTGGGGAATATATTTACAATTAAGTAATATTTAAGTATTTTCATTTTCTAAATTCCTGGAGAACCCCTTTAAGTTTGCTGTTCACTAAAATTCCTAAATCCTTTCCTATGTCAGTGTTACCCAGTGTTTTATCATTTAGTATGTACTGGTGACTTGCATTATTCCTTCCCATGTGCATAACCTTACATTTGTCAATGTTAAACCTCATCTGCCACTTATCTGCCCAAGCCTCCAATCTATCCAGATCCATCTGTAGCAGTATACTGTCCTCTTCCATGTAAATTACTTTACACAGTTTAGTGTCATCTGCCAAAATTGATATTTTACTGTGCAAGCCTTCTACAAGATCATTCATTAATAAATATATTGAAGAGAATAGGACCCAGTACTGACCCCCTGTGGTACCCCACTAGTGACAGTGACCCAATCTGAGTGTGTACCATTAATAACCATCCTCTGTTTTATATCACTGAACCAGTTACTTACCCACATTCAGACATTTTCCCCCAGTCCAAGCATTCTCATTTTATGTACTAACCTTTTATGTGGTACAGTATGAAATGCTTGGGAGAAGTCAAGATGTACGATATCTAGAGATGAGTGAATCGAAGTTGACAAAGTGAAATTCGATCCAAATTTCAGGAAAAATTTGATTCGCACCAAAGCCGAATTTCCTCATGCTTCGTGGTAACGAATCAAATTTTTTCCTAAAATGGCTGTTGCACATGTTAGGAAATGGAGCAAATAATTCTGGGAACGAGGGATCACCCACAATGCCAAGCATGCAGCCAATCAGCAGCCAGCCAGCCCCTGTGATGTCACAGCCCTAAAAATATCCTCAGCCATCTTGGATTCTGCCATTTTCCAGTGTACGATAGAAACAGTGCTAGGAAAGACTTTATTGTGCTGAAAAAACTATTTAGAAGTCCAGGGAAAGATTATTCATAGTGTAGGGAAAGGATAGGGAGAACAGGGTCCGATAGGAGAGTGTACAGCCTGGGAAATAGGAGCGATTCTATTACTAACTGTGGATCCAAATTGCACTAAATGATAGCTCAATAATTCCAGCAAACCTTGCTTGTTATTTGGGTGCAAGTGCTTTGTGATACAGCCATTTACGGGGTGTATTAATAGGAAATGTACATATGTCCTATTAGCCGCTTTGCGGTGAATTTCGATTTTTATCCTTTTTTTTGGGGGGGGGGGGCATATTAATAGGAAAAAAAATACGGCTGAATTGCCATTCTGCGGTAAAGTTACATTGTACAACGGCCATTTACGGGGTGTATTAATAGGAAATATATGTACGTCCTATAAGCCGTTCTGCGGTGAATTTATATTGTTATCCTTTTTTTTGGGTGTATTAATAGGAAAACAAATACGTCTTAATTGCCATTCTGCGGTGAAGTTACATTGTACTACAGGCAATTACGGGGTATATTAATAGGAAATATATGTACGTCCTATTAGCTGTTCTGGGGAGAATTTAGATTATTATACTTTTTTTTGGGGTGTATTAATAGGAAAAAAATACTTTTAATTGCCATTCTGCAGTGAAGTTACATTGTACTACAGCCTTTCTTTTGGGTGTATTATTTTAATTTTAATTTATTTATTTTATTATACAGTATGTCAGACAGGAAAGTGACAGGCCCTTGAAAGGGAACGGGCAGTTTCCAAAATGTTTCTGTCACAGGCAGAAGTAGCAGCCCCTTCCTCCGGTAGGCAGGCAAGTAGTTATGATGAAAGTCACGAGCTGGTGTTGCGAGCGGTCAGGCTACTGACCCTGAGACCATTGAGGGGGACATCAGTGACATGCAGACAGTAGAGGATGATGATGATGATGATGATGTAACCAATCTCACCCCAGCCAACGCCACCCAGGATCTTCAGCTGGTACTGGTATTGCCCCCCCACCTCACCACTATGTCACTGGGCCACTCTGTGTCTCCTCATGCTGCTGCCACCTCACCACTCTGTGGTCTACTCATGCTGCTGCCAGCTCATCACTCTGTCACTGGGCCACTCTGTGGTCTCCTCATGCTGCTGCCACCTCACCACTCTGTGGTCTCCTCATGCTGCTGTCACCCCTACACTCTGTCATTGTGCCACTCTGTGGACTACTCATGCAGCTGCTACCTCAACACTGTCATTGGGCCACTCTGTGGTCTCTTCATGCTGCTGCCACCTCAACACTCTGTCAATGACCACTCTGTGGTCTCGTCATGCAGCTGCAAGCTAACCATTATGTCACTGTGCCACTCTGTTGTCTCCTCATACTGCTGCCAGCTCACCACTATGTCACTGGGCCACTCTGTGGTCTCCTCATGCTGCTGCCACCTCAACAATCTGTCACTGGGCCACTATGTGGTCTCCCAATGCTGCTGCCAGCTCACCACTATGTATATTGGCCACTCTGGTATCCTCACTCTGCTGCCACCTCAATACTCTGTCATTGGGACACTCTGTGGTGTCTTAATGCTGCTGCCAGCTCACCACTATGTCACTTGACCACTCTGTGGTCTCTTCATGCTGCTGCCACCTCTCCACTCTGTAGTCTCCTAATGCTGCTGTCAACCTTCCACTATGTCACTTGACCACTCTGTGGTCTCCTCATGCTGCTGCCAGCTCACCACTATGTCACTGGGAAACTCTGTGGTCTTCTCATGCTGCTACCGCCTCAACACTCTGTCACTGGTCTAGTCTGTGGTTTTCCTCATGCTGCTACCAGCTCACCAATATGTTACTTGGCCACTCTGTAGTCTCCTCATGCTGCTACAACCTCACCACTCTGTCATTGGGCCACTGTGGTCTCCTCGTGCTGCTGCCACCTCAACAATCTGTGATTGGGCCACTCTGTGGTCTCCTCATGTAGCTGGCACCTTAACACTCTGTCATTGGACCACTCTTTGGTCTCCCCATGTTGCTACCACCTCAGCACACTGTAATTGGGCCACTCTGTTTTCTCCGCATGCTGCTGCCACTTCACTACTCTGTCACTGGGCCACTCTGTAGTCACTTCATGCTTCCGCCACCTCAACACTCTGTCATTGGGCCACTCTGTGGTCTTCTCATGCTGCTGCCACCTCACCACTCTGTGGTCTCCTAATGCTGCTGCTACCTCCCCACTCTGTCACTGGCCCACTCTATGGTCTCCTCATGCTGCTGCCACCTCACCACTTTGTGGTCTCTTAATACTGCTGCCACCTCCCCAATCTGTCACTGTCCCACTCTGTGGTCTCCTCATGCTGCTGCCAGCTCACTACTATGTCAATGGGCAACTCTGTGGTCTCCGCATGCAGCTGCTACCTCACCACTATGTCACTGAGTCACTCTGTGGTCTCATCATGCTGCTGTTATCTCTACACCTTGACATTTGGCCACTCTGTGGTCCATGCTGCTGCCACCTCACCACTCTGTGATCGGGCCCTCTGTGGTCTCCTCATGCTGTTGCCAGCTTACCACTATGTCACTGTTCCACTCTGTGTTGCCTTCATGCTGCTGCCAGCTCAACACTATGTCAAGGAGTCACTCTGTGTCCTCCTCATGCTGCTGCCACCTCAAAACTCTGTCTCTGGACCGATCTGTTGTCTCCTCATGCTGCTGCCACCTCACCACTGTGTCACTGGCCTACTCTGTGTTCTCCTCATGCTGCTGCCACCTCCCCACTATGTCACTTGTCCACTCTGTGGTCTCCTCATGCTGCTGCCACCTCAACACCTTGCCATTGGGCCACACTGTGGTCTCCTCATGCTGCTGCTACCTCAACACTCTCTCATTCGGCCACTTTTTGGCCTCCTCATGCTGCTACCACCTCAGCAATCTGTCAATGGGCCACACTGTGGTCTCCGCATGCTGCTGCCACCTCACTACTCTGTCACTTGGCCACTCTGTGGTCACCTTATGCTGCCGCCACGTCAACACTCTGTCATTGGGACACTCTTTGGTCTCCTCATGCTGCTGCCACCTTAGCACTCTGTCATTGGGCCACTTTGTGGTCTCCTCATGCTGCTAACACCTCACCACTATGTTACTTAGCCACTCTGTTGTCAACTCATGCTGCCGCCACCTCAACACTCTGTCATTGGGCCACTGTGGTCTCCTCATGTTGCTGCCACCTCACCACTCTGTGATCTCCTAATGCTGCTGCGACCTCCCCACTCTGTAACTGTCCCACTCTGTGGTCTCATGCTGCTGCCAGCTCACCACTATGTCACTGGGCCACTCTGTGGACTCCTCATGCTGCTGCTATCTCAACACTCTGTCATTGGACCACTCTGTGGTCTCCTCATGCTGCTGCCACCTCAACACTCTGTCATTGGACAACTTTGTGGTCTCATGCCGCTGCCAGCTCACCGCTATGTCACTGGGCCACTCTGTGGTCTCCTTATGCGGCTGCTATTTTAACACTCTGTCATTGGGCTACTCTGTGGTCTCCTCATACTGCTGCCGGTTCACCACTATGTGAATGGTCTACTCTGTGGTCTCCTCATGCTGCTTCTACCTCAACACTCTGTTATTGGGACACTCTGTGGTCTCCTCATGCTGCTGCCAGCTCACCACTATGTCACTTGTCCACTCTGTGGTCTAATCATACTGCTGCCAGCTCACCACTATGTGACTGGGCCACTCTGTGGTCTCCTTATGCTGCTGCCACCTCAACAATCTGTCATTGGGCCACTCGGTGGTCTCATGCCGCTGCCAGCTCACCGCTATGTCACTGGGCCACTCTGTGGTCTCCTTATGCTGCTGCTATTTTAACACTCTGTCATTTAGCTACTGTCTAGTCTCCTCATGCTGCTGCTGGTTCACCACTATGTGAATGATCTACTCTGTGGTCTCCTCATACTGCTGCCGGTTCACCACTTTGCGAATGGTCTACTTTGTGGTCTCCTCATGCTGATGCTACATAAACACTCTGTTATTGGGCCACTCTGTGGTCTCTTCATGCTGCTGCTAGCTCACCACTATGTAACTGGGCCACTCTGTGGTCTTCTCATGCTGCTGCCACCTCAACAATCTGTCATTGGGCCACTCGGTGGTCTCATGCCGCTGCCAGCTCACCGCTATGTCACTGGGCCACTCTGTGGTCTCCTTATGCAGCTGCTATTTTAACACTCTGTCATTTAGCTACTGTCTAGTCACCTCACCACTCTGTTTTCTCCTAATGCTGCTATCTCCCCAATCTGTCACTGTCCCACTCTGTGGTCTCCTCATGCTGCTGCCAGCTCACTACTATGTCAATAGGCAACTCTGTGGTCTCCGCATGCAGCTGCCACCTCACCACTCTGTCCTTTGAGCACTCTATGGTCTCCTCATGCTGCTACCAGCTCACCACTATGTCACTGAGTCACTCTGTGGTCTCATCATGCTGCTGTCATCTCTACACCTTGACATTTGGCCACTCTGTGGTCCATGCTCCTGCCACCTCACCACTCTGTGATCGGGCCCTCTGTGGTCTCCTCATGCTGTTGCCAGCTTACCACTATGTCACTGTTCCACTTTGTGTTGCCTTCATGCTGCTTCCAGCTCAACACTATGTCAAGGGGTCACTCTGTGTCATCCTCATGCTGCTGCCACCTCAAAACTCTGTCACTGGACCGATCTGTTGTCTCCTCATGCTGCTTCCACCTCACCACTGTGTCACTGGCCTACTCTGTGTTCTCCTCATGCTTCTGCCACCTCCCCACTATGTCACTTGTCCACTCTGTGGTCTCCTCATGCTGCTGCCACCTCAACACCCTGCCATTGGGCCACACTGTGGTCTCCTCATGTGGCTACTTCCTCAACACTCTGTCATTCGGCCACATTTTGGTCTCCTCATGCTGCTGCCACCTTAGCACTCTGTCATTGAGCCACTTTGTGGTCTCCTCATGCTGCTAACACCTCACCACTTTGTCACTGGGCCACTCTGTGGTCTCCTCATGCTGCTGCCAGCTCACCACTATGTTACTTAGCCACTCTGTTGTCAACTCATGCTGCCGCCACCTCAACACTCTGTCATTGGGCCACTGTGGTCTCCTCATGCTGCTGCCACCTCACCACTCTGTGATCTCCTAATGCTGCTGCGACCTCCTCACTCTGTAACTGTCCCACTCTGTGGTCTCATGCTGCTGCCAGCTCACCACTCTGTCACTGGGCCACTCTGTGGTCTCCTCATGCTGCTGCTATCTCAACACTCTGTCATTGGACCACTCTGTGGTCTCCTCATGCTGCTGCCACCTCAACACTGTGTCATTGGACAACTTTGTGGTCTCATGCCGCTGCCAGCTCACCGCTATGTCACTGGACCACTCTGTGGTCTCCTTATGAGGCTGCTATTTTAACACTCTGTCATTGGGCTACTCTGTGGTCTCCTCATACTGCTGCCGGTTCACCACTATGTGAATGGTCTACTCTGTGGTCTCCTCATGCTGCTTCTACCTCAACACTCTGTTATTGGGACACTCTGTGGTCTCCTCATGCTGCTGCCAGCTCACCACTATGTCACTTGTCCACTCTGTGGTCTAATCATACTGCTGCCAGCTCACCACTATGTGACTGGGCCACTCTGTGGTCTCCTTATGCTGCTGCCACCTCAACAATCTGTCATTGGGCCACTCGGTGGTCTCATGCCGCTGCCAGCTCACCGCTATGTCACTGGGCCACTCTGTGGTCTCCTTATGCTGCTGCTATTTTAACACTCTGTCATTTAGCTACTGTCTGGTCTCCTCATGCTGCTGCTGGTTCACCACTATGTGAATGATCTACTCTGTGGTCTCCTCCCCACTATGTCCATTGTCCACTCTGTGTTCTCCTCATGCTGCTGCTACCTCAACACTCGGCCATTGGGCCACACTGTGGTCTAATCATGCTGCTGCTAATTCAACACTCTGTCATTGGGCTACTCTTTAGTCTCCTTATGCTGCTACCACCTCAGCACTGTATCATTGGGCCACTCTGTGGTCTCCGCATGCTGCTGCCACCTCACCACTCTGTGTTCTCCCAATGTTGCTGCTACCTCCCCACTCTGTCATTGGCCCACTTTGTGGTCTCGTTATACTGCTGCCATGCTGTTTCCAGCTCACCACTATGTCACTGGTCCACTCTGTGTTCCCCTCATGCTGCTGCCAGCTCACCACTATATCAAGGGGTCACTCTGTGTCCTCCTCATGCTGCTGCCACCTCAAAACTCTGTCACTGGACCAGTCTGTTGTCTCCTCATGCTGCTGTTTCCTCACCACTATGTCACTGGGCAACTCTGTGGTCTCCTTATGCTGCTGCCAGCTCATCACTATGTCACTGGTTCACTCTGTGGTATCCTCGTGCTGCTGCCACCTTAACACTCTGCCATTGGGCCACACTGTGGTCTCCTCATGTGACTGTTACCTCAACACTCTGTCATTGGGTCACTCTGTGGTCTCCTCATGCTGCTGCCACCTTAGCACTCTGTCACTGGGCCACTCTGTGGTCTCCTCATGCTGCTGCCAGCTCACCTTTTTAGTTTACTTGGCCACTCTTTTGTCAACTCATGCTGCCGCCACCTCAACACTCTGTCATTGGGCCACTGTGGTATCCTCTTGCTGCTGCCACCTCACCACTCTGTGGTCTCCTAATGCTGCTGCGACCTCCCCACTCTGTCACTGGCCCCCTTCTTTTGGCTCATGCTGCTGTTAGCTAACCGCTATGTCTCTAGGCAACTCTGCAGTCTCCTCATGCTACTGCCACCTCAACACTCTGTCACTGGGCCACTCTGCGATCTCCTCATGCTGCTGCTACTTTAACACTCTGTCATTGGGCTACTCTGTGGTCTCCTCTTGTTTCTGCTGGTTCGCCCCATATGTGACTGGTCTACTCTGTGGTCTCCTCATGCTGCTGCTACCTCAACACTCTGTCATTGGGCCACTCTGTGATCTCCTCATGCTGCTGCCAGCTCACCACTATGTTCCTGGGCCACTCTGTGGTCTCCTTATGCTGCTGCCAGCTCACCACTATGTCACTGGGCCACTCTGTCGTCTCCTCATGCTGCTGCCACCTCACCACTCTGTGTTCTCCCAATGTTGCTGCTACCTCCCCACTCTGTCATTGGCCCACTTTGTGGTCTCGTTATACTGCTGCCATGCTGTTTCCAGCTCACCACTATGTCACTGGTCCACTCTGTGTTCCCCTCATGCTGCTGCCAGCTCACCACTATATTAAGGGGTCACTCTGTGTCCTCCTCATGCTGCTGCCACCTCAAAACTCTGTCACTGGACCAGTCTGTTGTCTCTTCATGCTGCTGTTTCCTCACCACTATGTCACTGGGCAACTCTGTGGTCTCCTTATGCTGCTGCCAGCTCATCACTATGTCACTGGTTCACTCTGTGGTATCCTCGTGCTGCTGCCACCTTAACACTCTGCCATTGGGCCACACTGTGGTCTCCTCATGTGACTGTTACCTCAACACTCTGTCATTGGGTCACTCTGTGGTCTCCTCATGCTGCTGCCACCTTAGCACTCTGTCACTGGGCCACTCTGTGGTCTCCTCATGCTGCTGCCAGCTCACCTTTTTAGTTTACTTGGCCACTCTTTTGTCAACTCATGCTGCCGCCACCTCAACACTCTGTCATTGGGCCACTGTGGTATCCTCTTGCTGCTGCCACCTCACCACTCTGTGGTCTCCTAATGCTGCTGCGACCTCCCCACTCTGTCACTGGCCCCCTTCTTTTGGCTCATGCTGCTGTTAGCTAACCGCTATGTCTCTAGGCAACTCTGCAGTCTCCTCATGCTACTGCCACCTCAACACTCTGTCACTGGGCCACTCTGCGATCTCCTCATGCTGCTGCTACTTTAACACTCTGTCATTGGGCTACTCTGTGGTCTCCTCTTGTTTCTGCTGGTTCGCCCCATATGTGACTGGTCTACTCTGTGGTCTCCTCATGCTGCTGCTACCTCAACACTCTGTCATTGGGCCACTCTGTGATCTCCTCATGCTGCTGCCAGCTCACCACTATGTTCCTGGGCCACTCTGTGGTCTCCTCATGCTGCTGCCAGCTCACCACTATGTCACTGGGCCACTCTGTCGTCTCCTCATGCTGCTGCCACCTCACCACTCTGTGTTCTCCCAATGTTGCTGCTACCTCCCCACTCTGTCATTGGCCCACTTTGTGGTTTTGTCATGCTGCTGCCAGCTAACCACTATGTCACTGGGCAACTCTGTGGTCTCCTTATGATGCTGCCAGCTCATCACTATGTCACTGGTTCACTCTGTGGTATCCTCGTGCTTCTGCCACCTCAACACTCTGCCATTGGGCCACACTGTGGTCTCCTCATGTGGCTTCTACCTCAACACTCTGTCATTTGGACACTCTTTGGTCTCCTCATGCTACTGCCACGTCATCACTCTGTAGTCTCCTCATGCTGCTGCCACCTCCCCACTCTGTCACTGGGCCACTCTGTGGTCTCCTCATTCTGCTGCCAGCTCACCACTATGTCACTGGGCCACTCTGTGGTCTCCTTATGCTGCTTCAACCTCAACACTCTACCATTGGGCCAATCTGTGGTCTTCTCATGCTGCTGCTGCTGCTATCTCAACACTTTGTCATTGAGCCACTCTGTTGTCTCCTCATACTGCTGCCACCTCACCACTCTGTGGTCTCCTCATGCTGCTGCCACCTCACCACTGTGTGGTCTCCTTATGCTGCTGCCACCTCAACACTCTTTCATTGGGCCACTTTGTGGTCTCCTCATGCTGCTACCACCTCTCCACTATGTCACTGGGCCACTTTGTGGTCCTTTCATGCTGCTTCAACCTCAACACTCTACCATTGGGCCAATCTGTGCTCTCCTCATACTTCTGCCACCTCACCACTCTGTGGTCTCCTCATGCTGCTGCCAGCTAACCATTTTGTCACTGTGCCTCTCTGTGGTCTCCTCATGCTGCTGCCACGTCACCACTCTGTCACTGGGACACTCTTTGGTCTCCTCATGCTGCTTCCAGCTCACCACTATGTCACTGGGCCACTCTGTGGTCTCCTCATGCTGATGCCACCTCTAAACTCCGTCTTTGGGCCACTCTGTGGTCCGTGCTGCTGCCCCCACCTCACCACTTTGTCACTGGGCCACTCTGTGGTCTCTTAATGATGCTGCCAGCTCACCACTGTGTCATTGGACCACTCTGTTGTCTCCTCATGCTGCTTCTACCTCACCACTCTGTCACTGGGCCACTCTGTGGTCATCTTATGCTGCAGCCAGCTCACCACTCTGTGGTCTCCTCATGCTGCTGCCACCTCCCCACTCTGTCACTGGGCCACTCTTTGTCTTCTCATGCTGCTGCTAGCTCACCACTTTGTCACTGGGCCATTTTGTGGTCTCCTCATGCTGCTTCCACCTTATTACTCTGTCACTGGGCCACTCAGTGGTCTCCACATGCTGCTGCCACCTCACCACTCTGTGGTCTCCTCATGCTGCGGCCACTTCACTTGTATGACATGGTCCCAATTTTGCATCAGCACTGGCTTATGATTTGGTAGCCAAAAGCAAGAGTGGGTACAATACACAGATATCATGCAAATTCCATTCACATGTCATCTCTGTTTTGGATCCACTCCTGTATTTTTTTTTGGCTTTAGCAATACTGATTGATTACTGACCAACTGCTGACCGAGTGAAGGTGGACACTCTGGGACACTCTTTGGTCTCCTCATGCTGCTTCCAGCTCACCACTATGTCACTGGGCCACTCTGTGGTCTCCTCATGCTGATGCCACCTCTAAACTCCGTCTTTGGGCCACTCTGTGGTCCGTGCTGCTGCCCCCACCTCACCACTTTGTCACTGGGCCACTCTGTGGTCTCTTAATGATGCTGCCAGCTCACCACTGTGTCATTGGACCACTCTGTTGTCTCCTCATGCTGCTTCTACCTCACCACTCTGTCACTGGGCCACTCTGTGGTCATCTTATGCTGCAGCCAGCTCACCACTCTGTGGTCTCCTCATGCTGCTGCCACCTCCCCACTCTGTCACTGGGCCACTCTTTGTCTTCTCATGCTGCTGCTAGCTCACCACTTTGTCACTGGGCCATTTTGTGGTCTCCTCATGCTGCTTCCACCTTATTACTCTGTCACTGGGCCACTCAGTGGTCTCCACATGCTGCTGCCACCTCACCACTCTGTGGTCTCCTCATGCTGCGGCCACTTCACTTGTATGACATGGTCCCAATTTTGCATCAGCACTGGCTTATGATTTGGTAGCCAAAAGCAAGAGTGGGTACAATACACAGATATCATGCAAATTCCATTCACATGTCATCTCTGTTTTGGATCCACTCCTGTATTTTTTTTGGGCTTTAGCAATACTGATTGATTACTGACCAACTGCTGACCGAGTGAAGGTGGATGCTCAACAGACAGGATCAATTTTTTAGGGGTTAGCGTTCTGATAGATCAGAGGAAGGTGCACCACAATGATATGCAACTGACAACACTGGTTAATCCCTCAAGCTGATGTTAATAACTGAGACTTTTGCCAATGTATTCCTGTCAGGAACACATCGGAGCCCTTTTGCACCCTCGTCAAGGTATCTCAGTGTGGCATGGGTTCCTACCACTAGACTACCTACGGTGTGTGAACACGGTCTGAGAGGTGCTAAGAAACAACTTACAGCCAAGCTCCCACATATCTCCATAGTAAAATCTGCTCCCGCCAGCCGTGTCTACAGTGAAAATTTTGCGCCGTTCAGTATTCGGCGCAGGCGCAGTGAGGGATGTATGCTCGACGGCTGCTGGCTTCCTCATTGCGCCTTCGCTGAATACTGAACAGCGTGAGATTTACACTGCAGACACGGCCGATGGGAGGAGAGCAGTGCTGCCTGGCCCTGTCAATCAAGAGAAGAAGGGTGTTAAAAGAGGTGGGTAAACGGAGCCTCTAGGAGCAGGTTCAAAGCCCCCCTGCTCCTAGAGGCTAATTAGCATATTGTAAAAGTTAGTTTTTCTCAATAAAGGCTTTAGGCAGTGAGATGGCACTAATATACAGTAGTTATGTTCAGCTGACATCACATCGTTAATGTCAGCCAGCTTAATACCCATTTTTCAGGTGACAGAAACTCTTTAAGTGGAAGAAGTTTTAATGAACAAAGAATAAAAAAGTGTCCCTCCACCTCACCCTCTTTATCTGACTTCTAGGTTGGAAAAAGTGAAACAGGCGTTCATTCTGACCACCATAGTTTTCATTGTATTTACACCAGACAACCAGCAAAAATACGTTGATAGCAAAAATACGTTTTTCTTCTATTACAGAGCTAACTACTGCCTGCAGCCACCACTAGGGGGAGCTAAGTTCATAGACATTTATGTAGTTACAATTTACTGGAAGCGGATTTTTTTTTTTGCATTATGCTCCCCCTAGTGGCGGTTGTATGACATTGCAGTGTTTTTATATTGCGAAGAGAAAGGAGTTCAGCTCCCTCCCCGCCGCATTGTGTGGTTTGCAGCAGCAGTTGCATGGTTTGCCTCCATTGAAGGCACGCCACTGCATATTTAAATCCCTAGGCACCATGAAACTATCATAGGCAAGTATACCATCCTCTCTAAACACCTGGGAAATATAACATCTCTCTCAAAAATGGATATCAGCCATTTTAACAAACTCCTTCAGTTTAAAGTTTCCCCAAAGAGGGCTAAAGACAAGAGATCCCCTTATTCCCAGCATCTTTTAGTGTTATCCAACATTTACTAACACATTAATTGGCCAGCACTTATAGTCACCAAATTTATCAATTCAAAAAGTTTATCATCAATCCATACTGGGCACGCTCTCAATACATATAAGTACAATTCTATCTGCTCTAGACAGGGGTTGTTTTAACCACATCATAATCTTAGCCCTAATCTTAGATATTAACCCCTTTGGGACACAGCCTTATTTCACCTTAAGGACCAGGCCATTTTTTGCAAATCTGACCAGTGTCACTTTAAGTGGTGATAACTTTAAAACGCTTTGACTTATCCAAGCCATTCTGAGGTTGTTTTTTCATCACATATTGTACTTCATGACACTGGTAAAATGAAGTAAAATTTTTTAGCAAAAATTGGTAAAAAAATTGCAAATTTCCAAGTTTCAATTTCCCTACTTCTATAATACATAGTAATACCTTCAAAAATAGTTATTACTTTACATTCCCCATATGTCTACTTCATGTTTGGATCATTTTGGGAATGATATTTTATTTTTTGGGGATGTTACAAGGCTTAGAAGTTTAGAAGCAAATCTTGAAATTTTTCAGAAATTTTCAAAAACCCAATTTTTAGGGACCAGTTCAGGTCTGAAGTCACTTTGCGAGGCTTACGTAATACAAACCACCCAAAAATGACCCCATTCTAGAAACTACACCCCTCAAGGTATTCAAAACTGATTTTACAAATGTCGTTAACCCTTTAGGTGTTCCACAAGAGTTAATGGCAAATGGAGATAAAATTTCAGAATTAAAATTTTTGGGCAAATTTTCCATTTTAACCCTTTTTTCGACTAACAAAGCAAGGGTTAACACCCAAACAAGACTGTATCTTTCTTGCCCTGACTCTGCCGTTTACAGAAACACCCCATATGTGGTCGTACACTACTGTACGGCCACACAGTAGGGCGTAGAGGGAAAGGTGCGCCATATGGTTTTTGGAAGGCAGATTTTGCTGGACTGGATTATTTACACCATGTCCCATTTGAAGCCCCCCTGATGCACCCCTAGAGTAGAAACTCCATAAAAGTGACCCCATCTAAGAAACTACACCCTTCAAGGTATTCAAAACTGATTTTACAAACTTTGTTAACCCTTTAGGTGTTGCACAAGAGTTATTGGCAAATGGGACTGAAATTTGAGAATTTCCTTTTTTTGCCAAATTTTCCATTTTAACCCATTTTTTCCACTAACAAAGAAAGGGTTAACATCCAAACAGGACTGTACCTTTATTGCCCTGACTGCCGTTTACAGAAACAACCCATATGTGGTCATACACTGGCAGGGCGTAGAGGGAAAGGAGCGCCGTGTGTTTTTTGCAGGGCTGATTTTTTGGACCGGTTTATTTACACCGTGTCCTGTTTCAACCCCCCTGATGCACCCCTGGAGTAGAAGCTCCCTAAAAGTGACCCCATTTTGGAAACTATGGGATAAGGTGGCGGTTTTGTTCAGATTATTTTTAGGGTACATATGATTTTTGGTTGCTCTATATTATATTTTTGTGAGGCAAGGTTACCAAAAATTGAAATTCTGAAATTTCATCTCCATTTGCCATTAACTGTTGAGGAACACTTAAAGGGTTAATAAAGTTTGTAAAATGAGTTTTGAATACCTTGAGGGGTGTAGTTTCTTAGATGACTTTGGCTTTGGCTATATGACTTTTTGATCGCTTGCTATTAAACTTTTTGTTATGTAAGGTGACCAAAAAAATCTTTTTTGCACCTTTTTTTTTTTTTTGGACCGTGTTAATCTGGGGGGGTTAGGTCATGGGGTATTTTTATACAGGAGATTGTTACGGACGCGGCGATACCTAATAAGTAAACTTTTTTTTACAATTATTTAGGTTTTAGACTATATTATCCTTTTTGATACAAAATTTTTTTTTTTGTATCTCTAAAGTCTGAGTCATTTTTTTTTGCCGATTATCTTATGTAGGGGCTCATTTTTTGCAGGATGAGAGGACGGTTTTATTGGCACTATTTTGGGGGCTATATGACTTTTTCATCGCTTGCTATTAAACTTTTTGTTATGTAAGGTGACAAAAAAATTATTTTTTTGCACCGTTTATTTTTTTTTTGGACCGTGTTAATCTGGGGGGTTAGGTCATGGGGTATTTTTATAGAGGAGATTATTACCGACGCGGAGATACCTAATTTGTATACTTTTTTAAAATTATTATAGTTTTTACAATTTTTTTTGGTGTCTCAAGTCTGAGAACTATATTTTTTTTATCCGATTGTCAGTGGCTACATTGGGATATAAATTTAGTACTCCATGGAAGTGTGGTACTCCCTGAAGCAACCAATAATGCAGAGGCCCGGATGATCGGGGCACGTGTCACATTAAGTAGTGGTGTCCTTCCGTATCCCCCTCCTGTGACACACTCTGCACCTTCTTTGGGTTCGTCCCTTCTTTCCAGTATGGGGGACCACACCTGGAAAGTGTTGGCCAGGGACGATCCGGGCGCCTCCAGTTCCCGAGGTACTCCGGCCTGCTCTTTCCCGGTCCGAAAAGATCAGGGCCTTGAGGACGGCCTCATAGAACTGAAGGAATGTCCCTGTGTTGCCAGCGCTCCGGGACAGCACAAAAGAGTTGTACATGGCAACCTGCACCAAGTAGACCGCAACATTTTTGTACCATGCCCGGGTTTTGCGCATGGCATTATATGGCTTGAGGACTTTATCAGAGAGATCAACTCCTCCCATATACCGATTGTAGTCGACGATACAATCGGGCTTGAGGACCGTTGCCGCGGTACCTCGCACAGGGACAGGGGTGATGCCGTTACCATGAATGGACAGTACAAGGACATCCCTCTTGTCCTTATATCTGACCAGCAACAGGTTTCCAGTGGGCATGGGTCTCACCCCTGGGGATAGGTACCTGGAGGAGGTGGGCAGGGAGGCCCGTTGATTTTTCCGCACGGTCCCACAAGCGGACGTGAATCTGGCGGAGAGGGACTGGAACAAGGGGATACTAGTATAAAAAGTTATCCACGTAAAGGTGGTAACCCTTATCTAGCAGTGGGTGCATAAGGTCCCACACAAGTTTCCCACTAACACCCAGAGTGGGGGGAGATTCTGGGGGTTGAATACGGGAATCTCGCCCCTCGTACACACGAAACTTGTAAGTGTACCCTGAGGTACTCTCAGAAAGTTTGTACAGCTTCACGCCATACATCGCCTGCTTTGAGGGAACATACTGGCGGAAAATGAGTCTCCCTTTAAACGCAATGAGAGACTCATCAACCGCGACGTCCCTTCCCTGTACATAGGCCTGTACAAATTTGGCCCCAAAGTGATCGATGACCGGCCTGATTTTGTACAGGCGGTCATAGGCAGGATCACCTCGTGGGGGACATGCTGCATTATCTGAATAATGCAGGCATTTCCGGATGGCCTCAAACCGGGAGCGTATCATGGCCGTACTGTCAATTGGGGTCTGGTAGAGGACGTCCCCACTCCAGTAATGCCTGACACTAGGTTTCTTGACTAGACCCATATGCAGCACGAGGCCCCAAAATGTCCTCATCTCGGCTGCACTGACCGGCGTCCAGCCACCGGGCCTAGCCAAAAAGGAGCCCGGGTGTTGAGCAACTAACTGTTGGGCGTACAGGTTTGTCTGCTCCACCATTAGATTTACCAGTTGGTCACTGAAAAAATGACTAAAAAAGTCATATTCAGTGAAGCCCACTGTGGAAATCTGGATTCCTGGTTGGCCTACAAAATCAGGAATCACGGGCTCAAATCGCCCTGGGGTACACCAGACAAGTTCACCGGCAGGGGGCTCCGGTGGATTTAACTGGTGGGCCGGAAAACTAGTACGAGCCCCAGAGCTGCTCGTACTAGGGTGGGCCACAGGGTCCCTAGCATGGCGGTCCCCTTGCTCCGCCTGGCGGCATCTCCGCCGCCTTGGGGGCTCATCATCATCGCTAAATGATGAGGAGGACGCGGATGACAACAGGAAAGTGGGGTTATCCTTGTCCTCACTGGGACTCTCAGACTCGGAGGCAAGCTGGGCGTATGCCTCCTCGGTCGAGAACATCTGGCGGGCCATAGGGGAGTGTGTGTCTGCGTGTGTATGTGCGTGTAAATCTTTATTTGGTGTGCGTGTGTGTGGGGGCACGGGTGTTCACGGACTTATCCCTAAAACTAACCCCCAAAAAAATATAGACTAACTAACAAAAGGGCAAAAAATGTGAAAAAAAAGTAAAAAATAAATTCAAAACCGCTGATCAACCGCCCGAAGTTGATCAGCGGTGGGGTGTGCGATGCGCTAACAGTGGCCGGACGCTAAGAGTGCCGGCCACAGTCAGCGTACGCACAAAATTTTTTAATAAAAACTGCCTGCGCCCCAAAAAAGTTGGGGGGGGGGGGGGCAGGGGGGCAAGCAGCAGCACCCCTGGGGGGTCTAGGGTCACACAACTGTGCTGTGGACCCCAGACACCCTACTTAGGGTTATGCAATAAAAAAAAAATTCACACTAACTTTCCCTTTATTATCCCTGCCTAGCCCAACCTTTCCCTAGACTTTCCCTAATTACCTGCTGATCAGATGGGGGTGCTGGGGCACAGATCGGGTCCTGGGGGGAAAGGATGGATGCTGGCTCAGATCCCACTGACGTGCAGGCAGCGCTCCTCTCTCCTCCGCTCCGGGACACAAAAGGAGGAGGTGGAGAGGAGCGCTGGCAACATTTGAATCTCCCGCCGCCCGCCCACCTACCAATCAGAGGAGATCCTGAGAAGTGATGTCACCGTCACCTCTCAGGATCGCAGGATGGTGATTGGTATGGTAAAATCACAGCACGATTACCATCCCGTTCCGGGTTATCGGATCCTCAGAGACCCGAGTAACCCGAAAACGCAGAAAACCGCAGGTCTGAATTGACCTGCGGTTTTCTGCAATCGCTGACATGGGGGGATCACAGGACCCCCCGGCGCATCTAGCCAAGGTGCCTGCTCAATGATTTACGATATAGCAGGCTTGGTTAAAATTGTAATAAAACAGATGTGCGCACCATAGGGTAATTCTGTAAGAACAAGTGATAAAAGAGTGATAAATTACAAGGCTCACCTTGCGAGGTTGTGCAAATGTAGGCACAACTCTAATGAGGGCTTATCAGAAGGACCTGGACACTTGGAAATGGCGGTCTGCAGCCACGGGATCAAGAGAAATCTTCTTGTTAGAGATGCCTGGAATCCCCAAGAACACAAGTAGCATGAAGAAAGCGAATACGTCCCACGGCGCAAAAAAACGTCAGCCAGTCACCAGGGTCAGGATTAGGATCTTTTATTGCAGCGATACAACGCGTTTCCGGGAATCTCTCCCCTTCATCAGGTACAAAGAGCTGCACATGTTTAAGGACAGAAAGCTACACATATTTATACATATAAGGACCGCCCATTAGGAGGGTCACAAGGTCAGAGGGGGTGTTCCCTAAATTAGTATGTAACCAAATTAATATACATTTCAAAAAGATCCCTGTATAGGACCAATAGTGACTGCAAACTTGATGTTC